>NC_056736.1:1796659-1994159 GCF_019279795.1 Protopterus annectens | reverse complement strand
GGAGAATTCAGTAAAAGGTTACATCATAATTTTTACCGTGTGTGTGTGTGTCATGACGAGGTGCATACGTGGGCATGGCAAGTTTTAGATTCAGTGAACTCCATGTAGATGCACTCAATCACTCACGCACAAATATGGAAACTTTCATGGAATGCAAATTTCAGCATAACTAGCCGAAATTCATGCTAATGAATCAAATCAACATGATTGAGTGATCCAACAACCTATAAGGGAACTGTGTACACTCTGTGTAAGTATTGGCAGTGTAGTCTACATGGAAACAAGGGCAAGTAAAAGTTCTGAAATATTGACGAACTAACACTAACAGTAACACTTCACATATTATGGCTTAAGTAAACACTGTGGATGCTAGAAAGTCAGTCTCCCAAAAATATTATTTTAACTGCCATGACATAAATGCACCTTTGGTCCCCCACCATCAAATGAAGAATAAACTTGTATGTAATGCAGGCTGCTAAAATATTTAAAACACATGAAACAGAGTATTCTAATGAAGCATTATGCAGTATGTGACACATATTTAGGCAAAGTGATACCCTGTCTTGTGTTTACAAACTTTTGCTCCCATGCAGTTTCCCTGCTTACACAGCTACTAACCATGCAGAATCCAGGCTGTCACCATGGTTATTATGCAAATGAGGCCAAAACTCAGTAGACTTGTGCAATCTCAAAAAAGAGTAATGAAATAGGGATGTTCAGTTCATGTAGGCACCTACACATTTTATTTTTACAATGGATGTCAGCAGTGAGTGAAGACATCAGGGGGTGTGTCATCTTCCTTTTTTTTTTTTTTTCTTAACATGTTTGTTAGTTGGTGCACTTAGATCGCCCATTGGAAATGGAGCAATAGTGTGCTTGTTATGTAACTATTCCTGTGGCAGCATGTGTATGTGTAGTGCTTCAGTGTTGAAGGCCCTAGGTTCAAGTATAGGATGTACAGGATTTTCTGCACATTTTGTGTTTCATGTTTGTGCATTATCAGGAAAACAAGGATAACAATATGAATTCTGCTTATGCTTACCTTATTTATGTGACAGTGCACGGAGCTATGTGAAGGTGCACATAGCGCACTACTGAACACTCAAGCATGTGTGTTAAATCATACTAATTACAGCCTAAGCAGGTGAATTGCATCTTAATTAGCCAATTGCACATGGTGGACCTATTCAACAAATGTGTAAAGTATCCATGCGGCCTACAATTGGATTTTCCTTCAATACTTCAAGATCACTGGAGTAGACACCTGGAAATTTTAACTGAGATAATGCTAGGAGCTGAAGAAGCTATTCTACATCTGCATGTGCTAGAGGCTGAGGTCAATGCTGCTGGTGCTACTGACAATAGACCTGCACTGAGAAGAAGAGTGTTCAGGCCCAATGAGCTAGAGATTGTAGAGTGCTACAGGGTGGACAAGGACACATTACAAGAACAAGAGCTCTGTGAGCTCTGCCACCCTCAACTCAGAGCCAGAGCCAACTGAGCGGAACTGATCTCACAAGAAAATAAGGTATGTGTAGCCCTTAGAATATTAGCTACAGGTTCTTTTCAAAGACCAACTGGGGACATGATGGGTGTGTCACAGGCATCAGCATCCAAGATACTTCACAAATTCCTGGATGCTATGCTACCACATGCCAGTGAGCACATATATTTTCCCCCTTCTTCTGAAGAGAGGGCCAGCAATATGCAACAGTTCTACCATGTAGAGCACTACTGTGAAGTACTGGATGCCACAGAGTGCACTCAAGACACCACCTGGTGAGCAGGGTAAAATCTACATTAACCACAAGGGATACCACTCCATCAACTACTAAGTCATGCGCAATGCCCAGGGGATTATCTCAAAAGCATGTACTGGTAACCCTGGAAGTTATCATGACTCCAATATCTGGCCCACATCACAGCTGTATGAGATGTTTGCTGGGGGGGGGGCAGTTACAGTGCATAGATATATCTGGTGGAGCCCTGCAGTATAATCCATGCACATGTACACAGATATTCACAGTCTGTGCTATGTTCCACAATCTAATCCTGTGGAAACAGCTGCAGTAGGATCAGCAAGAGGGAGAGCCATACATCCCCACTGATGCCTAGGTCACCACAGCCACAGTCAAAGGAGGATTCTGAGGAGGAACCACCAGCTGCTGTACCTGGAGGCAGATGTAGGCATGCTCAGTATGCCCTTGCTTTGGTTAAGGGACAATGCACAGCACAGCTCCTGGCCACCTAGGGATCTAATACTTTTCTCTTACTCAAATGCATATATTAAAATTGATGTCAGGTAACTCACACAACCTTTACCTACCCATGTATTGGCTGTGTACTGTTTATATCAGACAGAATCAGCATTGAACTAAAGATGTGTCAACTGCTGCATTTGCAGGGTAAGTCCTGAACTTAGACTGTATTCCTGTAGCTCATTATGCATATCCTTGTATCTCTTAATGTGGTACAGTAAGCAAGTAAATAGTGATGAAGTTGTACAGAAATTACATTAACATGTGACTACAGACACTTACTTTACTAGTATGTGTCTATTTGTAATTAGTAAGTCTCAGGCAATGAAACATTCACGCAGTCATATCTCAGAAGAATACTGGCAAGTCATTTAAGAGAGTAGTTAGAAAAAGAGACTAAACATTACAGTTTCTGACTTCTGACTTGTTTGTATCATAATAGTAACTGTGCTTTGTTCCACAGAGATTGCATCCATCGGTGCAGTGAGGTGACGGTGATGAAAGTCCAGTGGGTGAGGACTTGAGTCTCACTGTCACCAAACTTAATGTCCATTAGTTTGCAATTTCCCCATCTCACCCTAAATATGGCATTCACCCCCCTCTTGTGTTCTTCCCCAACCTTGTGTCTTGTCTCATATATCTTATCTGTCAGCAAATGCTTTCTCATCTTCCCAACTTGCCTGCCCCAGACATGCCTATGTCCCTTCCCCAACATTGTTCATTGTGCACCATCATGCACAGATTCCTTAAAGAAAAAAACATGGGAGAGACAGGAAAGTGCCGAAATGGGGAACATGCAGGGGAAAAACAAAGCAAAATGAAGGCAGGAATGTGCAAGAAGGGTATAGGGAAGAACCATAGCTTTCCATTTCTTCAACCGTAACAACTCAGCACATGTACATAAACTTAGCTAAATTTGGACTGTCACCTCTAGAGAGAGGGATACCAACAACATATTTGTGTTGTGAAGTCAATTAGACAAAATTAAGTGTGTGAAGTAGACACGTTTGTGAAATGGAGAGTTATGTATGGGATGATCATTTCTTTTTGTGGGACAGGTGCCTTTTTTTAAGGAGGGAGAAGAATGTTGGGGAAGAGACACAGGCATGTCTGGGGAAGTCAAGTTGGAAAAGTGAGGAAGTATTTGCTGATGGACAAGACATACAAGACAAGACACAGGGTTGGTAAAGGACACAAGAGGGAGTTGAACCCCTTGGTTGGGGTAAGGGTGGGGAGATCAAGATCCCACTGACATCAGGCACAGTAACAGTGTGACTTCAGTCCTCACTCACTGGACTGTCATCACTGTTCCATCACTGCACCACTGGCTGCAGTGGCCAACATCTTCACCTACAGTGGGTACTCTGTACCAGGATAGAAAACAGGCTCTACATGTGGGATAGGCATGTGCCCACTGTCTGGTGCACAAGCCTATGCCCCACACCTGGCAACTCTGCTCAGGTGATAAATGCATACCATCTATGTCTGCTGCCAGAGGTGACAACAGGCCTAGCCTCTGGGGCAGGACTATCTGAGGGTCCAGGTAGAGAAGGGTCAGCGGGGGGGGGGTGCCTCCATGCTGCAAACCAGTAGTTCTGGGCCTTGGTGCTTGAGCCATTGGAGTGAGTATAGGTGGATCACTTTTAACCAGCCTACCCTGCTGTGCTGTAGTAATAACATATGGAAATTAAAATACAGTAATGAAATAAAACATAACCCAAAACAAATGGAAATAATAGAAAATAAATAAATAAATAAATAAAGAAAGAAAGAAAGAAAGAAAGAAAGAAAGAAAGAAATACATAAATAAAATAATATTCTGAATTATTATAAAAATAATATATAATATGATTACAAATACAATGATAAATTATAACAAATGAAAAAATATGTAACAACAAAACAATAAAAAATATATATAATAAAAACCATTAAAACACAAATGAAGAGAAGGGGTGGGGGTGAGAGAAACACATAGAGCATTACTAAATTCACAGCTAATATACAAAACTTTGTACAATTAATTTACTGTATTCTGTTACATTTTACTTTTAATACTACCAACTGCTAAGATCTGTCTTTATTATTTTGAATACTATCCTGTTCATAACACATACTGCACTCATTGCAAGCATTCATAACCCAGGAATATGCTGACATCTATGCAGTCACAGAAACCTGTTTCAAAGCTGTGGAGAGCACCCTAGCCTTACCTGGTTACTCACCCTATCATACATTCAGACCCCAAACTGTGGGCAGTAAAGCCAAATGAGTTGGAGTTACAATATACATTAAAGACGTACACACCTCCAGGCTGGTCAAACAGTATGACGCACAGGAGACTCTCCAGGTGCAGTTAACTATTGACAAGACCCCTATTCAAATCATAGCTAGCTACTCGGCCCCCAAATCTGAATCAAGATGCCCAATCTGCTATTTGGACCTGTTCAATGCAATGATAAATTACAACAAATAAAAAAATATAACAACAAACGTCAGTCGCCCTGTTAGACAGGGATCCAGGGAAGTAAATATTGTTGGAAGAAATAGCCAGGGAATTGTTATGGCTAGGCTTGTATAGGCCCTAGGACCGATAGCCTAGTACCAACCTATGAACCTATGAACCATTAAAACACAAATGAAGAGAAGGGGTGGGGTGAGAGGAAAAAAGGAAAACATTATTAACATCACAGCTAATATACAAAACTTTGTACAATTAATTTACTGTATTCTGTTACATTTTACTTTTAATACTACCAACTGCTAAGAACTGTCTTTATTATTTTGAATACTACCCTGTTCCTAACACATACACACTATAGTTCAGATCAGATTGCATCCTGCAATCATTCATGGGTGCATATATTGCACATATTATTGTTCCAGGTACACTGATTACACACAACAGCAGCCATTCAGAAAATGATTGAATTTAACAACTGGCTTAGTCTCTGGAGTCATTCCAGGGGGATCCAGCACCTGACAACTAAGGTATATATGATTGACAGACCATGATCCTTTGCCAGAGATGGCATGCATCTGTCTCACCTGGGCTTCAGGCTTCTGGCAAAGGCTCTTGCCTTCCTTAAAGTGACTTTTTTTAGGAAAAATGATGAGGTTAAAACTACCAACATAAAATTTTCAACAAAACACAAAATAAAGGTCATGTGGCTAAACACTAGGAGTCTAAACATGAAATTGGACTCATTGCAAACATTTATAGCCCTGGAAAATGCTGGCATCTGTACAGTCACAGAAACCTGGTTCAAAGCTGTGGAAATCACCCCAGCCTTACCTGGTTACTCACCGTATCATACATTCAGACCCCAAACTGTGGGCAGTAAAGCCAAATGAGGTTGAGTTTCAATATACATTAAAGACATGAATGCCTCCAGGGTGGTCAAACAGTATGATGCATAGGAGACTCTCCAGGTGTAGTTAAACATTGACAAGACCCCCTATTCAAATCATAGCTAGCTACCGGCCCACAAATCTGAATCAAGATGCCTAATCTGCTATTTGGACCTGTTCGAATCTATCAAGATTCAACCCTTTACCCTGATCCTGGGTGACTTTATCTTCCCAAACATAGACTGGAAGGACTACTCATGCCAGAACACAAATGCCCAGAGATTGCTTAATTTTGTCAATGCAAATGCCTTGGAACAGCTAGTCGATACCCTCACAATGGATGATAATATTTTGGACTAGGTATTACCCAACATGAGTAATGACTGCAGCATCCCTATAGTATCATCCTCCCTGGTAACATCTGGCCAGAAAGCAGTCACTTTTGAAGTCACCATCTCCTTTAACACCACTCAGGCCAAGATCAGACATAAAAAACTTCTCCAAAGCTGATTACATCCTACTGAGGGATGGTATAAACAGCTTCACAGACCCCTCCCTCTCTGTAGGAACTGACACCAATATCCAAAACTACACTAAAGCACTATACAAGCATTTACATAGATGCATGGAATCAGGAATACCCAAAAGGACTAAGTCATCCTCTGCAATGAAGAATAAACCTGTCTGGTGGACATTCTAATAAATAAACTCTATAACAAAAGGAAAAAATTGCTGTCCAAGACCAAAAAGGAGCAGGTACCCAATTGGAGGTAATGTCTCCTTAGCCTGAGCAAGCAAATAAGAAGACTAGTGAAATCTTCCAAAGCAAACCTAGAGTCCAAATTGGCCACATCTTTGAGAGACAATTATAAGGCGTTCTTCACATATGTCTGCAACCTCAAAGGAAGCACCCAGATCTGCTCAGAACTGGTGGTCAAGGGCACCACATATACAAATACCATAGATATAGAAAACTTGCTGGCTGACAGATTCAGCAAAAACTTTACCCCTCTGTCCCCCCATCAATAAATCAGGACATCCCCAGTACCTGCCCCTTCCCCTTATATCTAGGGAAAAAGTCATCACTGCTCTCTCAAAGGCAAAAATACAGCCTCCATGGCAACCAATAACATCCCAGGCTGCTTCCTACGTGAACTCAGAAAGGAACTTGCAGCATCATTAGGCACCCTATTCAACCAAAGCTGGGTACTGGCTTCATCCCAGCTGAGTGGAGGACAGACATTGTCATCCCTTTACACGAAGGTGGAGCATCCACTGATACAGGAAACTATAGACCCATCAGCCTAACTAGCCTGATCTGCAAGGCCATGGAACGGATTATCATGGACCTCATTTACAAGGACAAAGGCAACCTCCAAATGCTTGACCCCACACAGTTCAACTTTGTCAAGGGGAGGTCATGTCTGCTAAATTTGGTCGACTTCTTTGAGATAGCCACCAAAGCCATGGATGAGGGGAAAACAGTACACGCCACCTACCTTGACCTGGCCAAAGCCTTTGACACTATTCCCCACTCAGGCATAATAGATAAACTGTCTCATCTAGGCATCAATCCATATGTTACCACATGGGTAGCAAACTGGCTCACTGATACAACCCACATAGTCAAAATTGGGGAAACCACCTCAAGCACTAGACCCTTAACAAGGGGCATATGCCAGGGTTCGGTCTTGGGACCTCTGTTATTTGGGATATACTTTTCTGAGGTGCAGGCCAAAACCAGTGGGCTATGGCTGACCAAGTTTGCAGATGACTGCAAGCTGGGTGCTGTCATCAATTCCCCTACTGATGTGGACATCCTCCAAAAGAGTCTCACTCAGACAAATGACTGATGCCAGAAACATGGCCTCAAGCTGAACACAAAAAAATGCATTATCATCCCCTTTGGATGATGATTGAATGGCCTAAGCACTCAATCAGTCTTCAGGGATTTGGGCACCCTGGTTGATAGCAATCTGACTTTTGACCACCATGAGTCTTCTGTGGTATGGAAAGCCTTCTGCATGGCTCACCTCATAGGTAAGAGTATCTCATCCAGGGACAAAGAGGTCATAACATACCTGTATTCTTCCCTAAGAAGGCCCATTACAACACACCTTTTGGCATGTACCTTGCAAAACACATGCAGCAGCTGGAGAGATTACAGAGTTTCCTCACCAGGAGAATCCAGGGCCTCAAACTTCTACCATACACAGATTGGCTAAAAGCCCTATCCCTCTACTCATTTTCATACAGACTTCTCAGAGGTGATCTCTGTCTGGCATACAAGGCAATCATGGACCCCACCTTGATGGGACTGCTGCATATCTGCAAGTCAAACTCCACTCAAGTAACCCACATGTGCGGCCTCAACCTGGTCTGTGACATCAACAGGACTTGTTGGTGGGACAGATTTGTGTCCCAGAGACTCCCTTTTCTATGGAATAGACTCCCTCTCCACATCAGGCAGGGTACCTCTTTACCCCTTTTTAAGCGCAGCCTGGATAACTGGATGAGAAACAGAAAGTATACCCCTGGGATTCCACCCATGTCCTTGCTGGATAGAGGCATTGAGTGTTGATTTCTCTAAACATAGGCTAAACTCTTGGCTAGGATTATAAGGGCCTCAGAGCCAATAGCCTAGTAACCTCCTATGATCCTTTGATTCAAGCCACAGGTATAGAGGTCTGAACTTAAAATGCTATAATGATGAAAACATAACAGTATGGTATATGTAATGATGTAAACAATTAAGGTTTGCATTTGGGAAATGTGGTATTGGAAATCACAACCAGTGAATACTATAATACTGTACTTTTCTTTTGGACTACAACATAATGCATGCACACGTCCTTTTTACACTTTATAGATTCACGCTCACTGATATCTGAGAATGTGCAGCTGTTGTTTTGTGCTACCTGCCAACCTCTTAGATAAAGATATCTGGAAAGCTCATAACATAGTGGGGGTACAATGACCCAATTATAGGGACATATTTTAAATATTTCTCTTACAAACATGGAAGTTGCATAGCATTTGTGTTAACATATATTTTGACACTCATTTCTTAGTGACTTCTATCTCAATTATTTTGGAGAAAACCATAAATCTTATGAGGAACAGACCAAAACAGTGAGTCAAAAATCTGGATATTCAGCAAAAATATGGGCAGTTGAGAGCTATGCTATAAACTAATGCAAGCATACTTGTTTTTAAAATTGAGATATGCATGCTCAGTTTTATACAACTGTATCATATAACAACTAATCAGCTTGTTAAGGCTACAATAATAGTACTTTATATAATCATGCTTACATGTCACATACTGCTCTAATCCTTCTCAAAGACAATGCGTGGGACCTCACCTTTGAGGCCCTCTCTTCTGCAGCTGTGGAAAAAAAAAGTAAAAAAGAATGCCATTAGGAATACCTGTCTTGACTATATTCTGCTCTAATATTTACAATAGCAAATGCAATTTATGCTTACACATCTGTGGGATCAATGATCAAGGGTATCCTGTTTCCTCCTTCAGAGATTGTCATAGTGAATATGGCATTGTTCTCCAGTGCATGGGATACTTGTTGCACTGGACAAAGCCCTAGCCACACTAGTCCAGGCTTCAGACTTGTACTGAGAGCCTGTATAGTTACCCTGCAAGAGGCAAGGACCATGTTCCTTAACTAGGAGCCCAAGAAAGACTTTGGACTCCTGAACACCCCAATACTGTGGTCAGAACTGCACACCCTTTCCAACGACACCAGCCACATGTCCAAAAGATCAAGCTCAAAATCTAATGTGCATGTCCTGCCAATTCCATTTTAAATATCATGTGTTCCTGCTAATTGCACATATTGCGTTTACTGACAGTGTGCATTGTCAGCATTCTGATACATTTGAAAAAGCTGTGCTTTGCTTACCATCATGCAAACACAGTAAGCCAAGAGTGTTTGTTTGAGCGATGGCAAGTGGAGTGCAGGTTTTCAAACATATCAAAAACTAGACAGTGTGCACTCTCAAGCAGTGAAATTCCAAGGTTATTTCATATATAGCCACTTGTGCAACTCTGTTATACAACTGGGAGAGCAGAACTATACTTTCATGAAAATTGTAATATCACCAAAACTATGACAGGTATTATAATTGAGAGTAAATATAACGTGATGTGGAACAAGAGTAAAATGTGTATGGAATACAGTATTCGAACCCAGGACCATGTATACAGTAGTCCTAGACATAAAACTCTTATCACAAGATGGTTGAGACAACATAGAACACATAACCATCTGCAGTCCAGTCCTAAACTTAACACCTGTCAAGATTTATTTACATGGGATCCCCTATTTTAGTATTCAGAGTCAACTTGATGGCTGGGGTGAGGGTGGTGAGATTCAGGTCCCACTGACATCAGGCACTGTAACAGTGTGGCTCCATTCCTCACTCACTGGACTGTGATCACTATTCCATCAGTATGACTATGGCTGCAGTGGTCGATGTCTTTGCCTACAGTGGGTACTCTGTATCAGAATGGAAAGCAGGCTCTCCATCTGGCATACACATTTGCCCACTGTCTGGTGCACAAGCCTGCACACCATAAATGTACCCCCTCTACCTCTGCCCCCAGAGGGTACAACAGACTTAGCCTATGGTGTAGAACTGCCTGCAGGTCTAGGTTGACCAGGGTCAGCAGGGCGAGATGCCAGTAGCCTGCAGCCAGGAAGTGCTGGGCCTTGATGTTTGAGCCAGTGAAGTGGGTGAAGGTGGATCATGGGGAACCAGCCTACTCTGCTGTGCTGTAATAATAACATAAAAAAAAATTAAAATACAATAATAAAATAAAGCATAACCCAAAACAAATTGAAATAATAACATATATATATATATATATATTCTGAATTATTATAACAATAATCATTATGATTACAAACACAATGATAAATTATAACAAATTAAAAAATTTGTAACAACATAGCAATTAAAAAAGTATATGTACTAAAAAAATAAGAAAATTTAAATTCACCATTAAAAAGCAAATGAAGAGAAGGGGCAGGGGAGAAAAAAGGAGAACAATACTAACTTCACAGTTAATATACAAAGATTTATACAATTAATTTATTCTGTTATATTACATTTTACTTTTAATACTACCAACTGCTAAGAAATGTCTTTATTACTTTGACTACTACCCTGTTCTTAACACATGCACACTGTAGTTCAGATCAGATTGTATCCTGCAATCATTCATGGGTGCATATAGGTTCATAGGTTCATAGGTTCATAGGTTCATACTAGGCTATCTGCCCAAGGGCATTTATAAGCCTAGCCCATAGTTATGTGGCTTTCGCCACCCCTTTAGTTTGAATAAAAACTATGCCTATCATTTTTCTGTGCCTCTGTCAAGCAGTGACACTGAAGTAATCCCTGGGGTATATCTGCGATCTCCCATCCATTGGTCAAGATTCCTCTTGAACAAGGCCAGCGAGGTGCTCTGCCTCACATGTACCGGGATTTTGTTCCACAGCATAGGGAGTCTCTGGGTGATGAATCTGTCCCTCCAGCACGTTCTATTTATAACCGTGTCAAGGTTTAAGTCTCCCGCCCTTGTGGTTCTGAGGGATCTAGATTTTTGAGGTGAAGCATATTCATCAAATCTGGGTTTGACATGGCCTTATATGTCAGGCACAGGTCACCTCTGAGCAAGCGGTATGAGACTGAATAAAGCTGGAGTTCTTTCAGTCGGGCAGCATAAGACATATTTTTGAGACCCTTTATCCTTTTGGTGAGGAACTTTTGGGGCCTTTCAAGCTGCATCAGGTGTCTGGTCAGATACATTCGAACGGGCATTGTACTCAATCATAGGTCTAATGAGTGATGAGTACAGGGGGACGATGACCTCCCTTGATCTAGATGTGAATCCCTTCATGATCAGGTGGGCGATATAGAAGGTTTTCCTAACTACTTTAGCAACATGAGTGTCAAACGAAAGACTACTGTCAACTTGGGTCCCCAGATCCCTGAAGACTTTTTCTGTGCTCAGTGGATTGTCACCTATATGGTAGCTAGGGGTAACCTTGTTTTTCCCGAAGGGTATGACTATGCATTTTTTGGCGCTTAACTTCAGGCCATGGCTCTGGCACCAGTTATCCGCTTCTGTGAGGCCCTTCTGGAGGATATCTGTGTCAGATGTGTTTTCGACTATGGCCCAGTTTGCAGTCATCTGCAAACTTTGTCAGCCATAACCCTCCTGTGTTTGCTTGTACTTCAGAAAAGTAGATGCCGAACAAGAGTGGACCCAGGACTGAGCCCTGTGGGACACCACTTGTGACAGGCTTTGAGTCTGACATGGCTCCAGCAACTCTGACCCTGTGGGTTCTGTCGCTAGCCAGTTTGCAACCCATCTTGTGATGTATGGGTTTACATTCAAGCTGATGAGTTTTTAGATGATACCTGAGTGGGTATTGTGTCGAAGGCCTTTGCCAGGTCGAGGTAGGCTGTATGGACTGCCTTTCCTCATCAATGGCCTTGGTGACTGTCTCGAAAAAGTCAACCAAGTTTAAGAGGCAGGATCTGCCTTTGACAAAGCCAAACTGGGTTGGATCCAAAGTCTGCAAGTTCCCTATGTCTTTATTTATGAGTTCCATTATGATCCTCTCCATGGCTTTGCAGATAAGGCTTGTCAAGCTAATGGGGCGGTAATTTCCAGGGTCTGTGGAGGCACCGCCCTTATGAAGTGGGACCACAGTCGCCGTGCGCCACTCCTTGGGTACGTATCCTGAGGTGAGGCTAAGATTAAACAGCTGTCCTAACTGTGGGTTTAATTCCTCGTTGAGTTCATGAAGCACACAGCCGGGACACCATCCGGTCCCATGGATGCTGTGTTTTGCCTTAGCGAGGGCAGTTCTCACCTGGGCGTTGGAGATGTTTGGGGGCTACAATCCTCTGGAATAGATATCTCTCCTTTTGGGGGCGGGGGAGAAGTTTGCACTGAACCTGTCAGCCAGTATGTTAGCAATGTGTGTAGGTTCAGTAATTTTCACATCATTTTGAACTAATTCTGAGCATATCTGGGAGTTTCCTCCTAGGTTTCTAACATAGCTAAAGAAGGCCTTATGATTGTCTTTAGAGTCCTTGGCGATTTTTCTCTCAAAATTTGCCTTGGATGATTTTATGAGAGCTCTTAGTTTTTACTTATAATGATCAAAGGTGTCTTACCTTTCAAGGATTTTGCTCTATCTTGTAGTAGCTTCCTCCTTTTGTTGTAGAGCTTGTTTATGGCTGGGGTCCACCAGACTGGACGCTTGCCTTTGGTACAGAGAGTCTTAGTTTTGTTTGGGATTGCCTGATCCATGCAGTCCTGTAGGTGCTGGTAGAAGGCATTTGTAAGTGATTCAGCGGTTTGAGTAATGTTTACCACTGGCTCAGGGGCCTTAAAGGAGACCACACTAGTTTTTAGAAGTGTGAAATCGGCTTTTGAGAAGTTTTTCACTGTGGTCTTTTTTGTTTCAGGTGGGGGCGGGATGAGGACCTCCAGCGAGATTAGTTTATGATCTGATCTCACCAGTGAGGGGTATACTTCCGGTGTTGAACATTTTGATCCCATGTTCGTGATGATGAGATCAAGTATGGTATATATTGCACATATGCATGTTGATTGTGCAGTAATTACAACTGTCAGCAGGCCATTCAAGTCACAGGTATAGAGGTCTGAACTTAAAATGGTATAATGATGAAAATGTAACAGTATGGTATATTTAATGATGAAAACCTAAAACAGTATTGTAAACAAGTAAGTTTTAAGTTTACTGTACTTTCCTTTTGGACTACAGCATAATGCATGCACATTTTCTTTTTATACGTTATAGATTCATGTTCACTGTTATCTGATAATATGCAACTGTTGCTTTGTGGTGCAGACCATACCTGTCAACCTCTTAGAGCAAGATATCTGGACAGATCATAAAATAATGGGGGTGCAATGACCCAATAATAGGGACAGAATTTAAATATTTCTCTTACAAACATGGTAAGTTGCATAGGATTTGTGTTAACATGCATTATGACACTCATTATTTAGTGACTTCAATCTCAATTATTTACCAGAAAAACATAAATCTTATGAGGAACAGACCAAATCAGTGAGTCAAACATCAGGATATTCAGCAAAAATATGGGCAGTTGAGAGCTATGCTACAGACTAATGCATACATACTTGCAGGCTACAATAACAATATATAATCATGCTTACATACCATATGCATTTCTCATCTTGTCAGTCGAGATGCATGGGAGCTCACATTCAAGGCCCGCTCTTCTGCAGCTGTGGAAAAAGAAGAATAAAAAAATACCATTATGAATACTAGTCTTGTCTATATTCAGCTTTAATATTTAAAATTAGTTAATGCAATTTATTTAAACACATTTGTGGGATGTTCCCTGCATGACATTCCCTGTTCCAAAGATTAAGGGTTTCCTTCTTTTCAGATATTCATATTGATGATGGCATTGTTCTCCAGTGCATGGGATACCTGTCACACTGGACAAAGCCCTAGCCACACTAGTCCAGGCTTCAGACTTATACTGAGAGCCTGTATAGTTACCCTGCAAGATGCAAGGACCACATTCCTTAACTAGGAGCCCAACAAAGACTTTGAACTCTTGAACACCCAGCGCTGCACTCAGAAGTGCACACCTTCTCCAACAACATCTGCCATGTCTCCAAAAGATCAATCTCAATGTCTATTGTGCATTTCCCACCAATTCTACTTTAAATATTATGTGTTCCCACCAATTGCACATATTACACTTACTGAGAGTGTGCATTGTCTGCATTTTGATGCATTTGAAAAAGCTGCGCTCAGCTTATCATCTCGCAGACATGCTAAGCCAAGAACATTTGTTTTTGCAGTAGTAAGTGGAGCACAGCTTTTTCAAATGTATCAAAATCTAGACAGTGTGCACTCTCAAGCAATGAAATTCCAAGTGATTTCATATATAGCCACTTGTACAACTCTGTTATACAACTGAGAGAGCAGAACTATACTTTCATGAACATTGTCATATCAGCAAAACTATGTCAGGTATTATAAGTGAGACTAAATATAATGAGACGTGGAACAAGAGTAAAATGTGTATGGAATAAATGGTATTCAAACTCAGGAACATGTGTACAGTAGTCCTAAACATACAGTTCTTATCACAAGAAGGTTGAGACAACACTTGTCTAAGTAGCACTTTATTTATTTAATCTGCAATGTCACAACTGTATAAAAAAAGTTTGCATTCTCTGCATTACAACCTAGAACTATTTTCACTCCAGTCCTAGACTTATCACCTGTTAGCACAGGATTAGTTACATGAGGTCCCCTATATCAGTATTAAAACTTGATGGTATTAGCGCAGCGCAGCCTCGCTTACTGGGTTTGCACGATGCCCAGGAGTATTATTTGAATGCATGCAGTTTCTATTTTTTAGATGTCTGGGTCATGTCTGATACACTGGTGGTCTAATACATGGGTGGTCTAGTCCGCAAACAAGCTAAGCATAGCCAAAGCCATTTGCGGCAAGTGGCACATCTTGCAAACTTGCGAAGAAAAAATAAAATAATAAAAAATAAAAAAGAGGGAAGATTAAGCAATTACACATACAATATTAATTAAGAATAATCCTAATATATATCGAACAAGAGAAATGAAATTGACATGCAATCAAACTTTCACAGACAGAAAACTTAAACGGAAGTGCTATCGGCATTCATAAAGAGGTTTTGCAGCCAGATGTACTGGTGCACACCATGAAACTTTATTTAATTATGCAGAGCTTCATCAATATTCATTACACACCACCACCACAGGCACTACTTTGTATACAGGATAACACTCTGTGTAGGCTCTGCACAAGCCCTAAGTGGAGTTTACTGAATCCTGGTGTTAGTGAATTCACTTTGTTATGCTTTTTTTTTTTTTTGGGACTCACAGATGTACGTACATTCCACTGTTAACATTAGAATGCTTGCAGGCTCCTGAACCCCCAGTACTTTGCTGAAATTCTATGAACACATCCTGTGAATTGAGGTTTATTTTTTCCTTATACTTGCATTTCAGGAGGATGGAAGTTTTTCCCACTTCCTTTATGTATGAATTTGTTTCCTCTATTTGGTGAAGTGGACAGCCACGCAGACAGCTGTAGCACATGCTTTTAAAACCTGTAGTCAGTTGGACTTGTTGCTGCAGGTAAATGCTGGCTTTATAGGAAACAGGCTAATTGTTTCCCCAACCAATATGCACATTTTCCACATTAATTAACCATCATAGTATAATCACCATTTTTCTTCTTAAGTATAAACCTGAACAGATGATATGCAGTACTGCAATGTCTATCTCCTTATGTGTGTTGTTAAACAAGAACATTTTATTTTTCATTTAAAAATATGTATACATAGCTGTAGAGCGGGGGAGGTTTATCATTGTTACAAAAGAATAAAGAAATGCAGGATGCACAGATGAGCAACAAAGATGGATGTAAATGGCAAAACAAGGGCAAAGTAAGTGGTCAGGATCAGTGGCCAAGTGTAGTGCTGCAGAAGTAAATTTTAATATAAATGACAAAAGAATGAAGGCACTGTGAGTAATAAGCACAAAAATAACTACAAACACTGCCCAACAATGGTCATGCAGACTAATGCAATAACAATGTAAAACCATCATATAACATGCAATGTACAGAAATACACTTCAGCTGTCTGTTATATAATTGCTCTGCCTTTGTAGAGCATTGCTAAGACACTTGCTTCTAGCCCATTAATTAAGAATGATGAAATACTCACAGCTGTGTGAATACTGTTGCAAATCCATTACATTATTTACAATTAATGCATAAGAAGTGCACATATGACTATGCGCATACATTTGTGTTTCCTTTATTGGCATTACATCAGGTAAATGAAGCACTGCTCACCTAAGTTTAGTTGAAAAACATGTATATTTATTTCACTCCTTAAATAAACATTTTTTTAATTTAAATAGCCATTTGCAGTAGCTCTGCTACAGGTTGTTGAGGTGAAATCCTAGATTGTTAGCTGCCTGAAGGAAAAAAAAATGAAAGGAATAATGATGATCACTGTTTTCCAAAGGAGCTCATTGGAAATGTGGTTTCTCAGTGTGTGTCAACTATGATTCCCTGCTTTTGGGAGATTTCTCCATTCTTAAAGTTGGTGTGTTTATGCTTGTAGTATATATAGGTTAGAGGGGTCTGAGGAGTTTGCCCAATAAATTGTGTGGTGCAAGGAGTTTGCTCCATGGAGAAAACAATTAAAGTTAAAATTTGAACCCTTCTGTTCTTCAGACATTAATTTTCAACATTTCAGATGCTAGGGGTTGCTCACATCAATGATTCATGATTGAAAACCTGTGGCTGTTAGCTCTTCCTTTGCCTGTCTGCAATGCCAGTCACCTGTGTGGTCTTTTAAAGGGAATGCTAGCAGCCCACCATCCTGTATCAGTTCTAACAGCATTGAGGGAACCTAATGCAAGAAGCATTTATATTTCTTCCAAACAGCTTTATTGAATTATTACTTGTGACATAGGCACATTTACATTCATATAAAAGCAATCACACTATGACCATTTTATTTCCCTTAATCAGCCTATTGTTTACAAGCCAGCAACACTTAAATATAATGCAGTAAAATTACTGGACCTTTCTTTGATATATGCTCATTTATTTATGACAGGGAATGATGTGAGTGCATGCACTGAACAGCAACACCATTAGACAAATAGAAAATATGGTTAAAACTGCACTACACAGCAGATACAATGCGTTTAATGATGGCTTTGGTAAATGGCAATATGGCAAATATGCAGAATACTGCAACATGGCTGGCTCATGTTTGCAAGAACTATCTTTGCTTGGAAAAGCATACATTAGTGAAGAAGTTAGGGAAAACAATCAACACAAAGAAATGTTGTGGAGATTAAAATGTTGCAGGAGAAAAATGCCAATAACAAGAAGGAACTTTTGGAAACACATATTATTAAATCAGTTGTGCAGTCTATTACAGCAGCAATTGCATTAAAAAACAGAAATATATCTGAACATGAACTAAGGGAACATTGTGAATTTTGAAATATAACAAATGCTACTGGAAATACAAGACCATGAGGCCATATTACTGCACATGAGTTTTGTAATGAATTGTGTCAAATACCTTTTGTGAGATTTAACAACGGGAATGTTTCAAGAAAAATAGAATGTATCACTTGTGTACAAACAAATAAAGGCATTTATCACATGAAAGTGTAATGCAACATTTTAGTCACTACTGACTAAAGTACGAAGGTGTAAAAAGCATTCCAAAGCATGTAAAACGTTATAAATGTTTGTGCAATGATTCAAAGCAGCAATTATTTTAACACGGGTGCATATGCAAGTAGTAGAAAATAAGCACTCACACCATTTCAAAATGGATGTGCATGATCGGCATTTTAATGCACTGCATCTTACCAGAGAAGATTAGATAGATCATAATGAGACAGCAGAACACTGCTGCATAATCAGTGATATTCCAGATGGCAGTTATTAAATACTGTGAGACAAAAGTCTTGCAGACAGCTATTCAATATAGCCATGGCAGACTATCTAATAGTTTTTCAAAGAAATTATTGATGTGCAGAAACCTGTGCCCCCAAATCCTCTGTATATATGACCATGTAAGATTGCTTAATAGGTTCATAGGTATATCCTGGGTTAATGACCAGGGTCTTATTAAATCTAGCCATGCAATTCAACTCAATTGTGTTCTTATGAATCACAGATGTTTATTAGGAGGGGTTAATTTAGTTAGAAAGATTCTAGAAGTTATGTGATTAGGACAGGGTAATTTAGTTAGGAAGATTCTAGAAGTTATGTGATTAGGACAGGGTAATTTAGTTAGGAAGATTCTAGAAGTTATGTGGGGTGGGTTATGTTAGTTCGGGCATTACCGTCTGCCTCTGTCTATCAGAGACATGGGGCCAGACCCAGGGTAAATTTCTAATTTCCATTCATTAGTCAATGTTACACTTAAATAGGATTAGGGATGGACTCTGCTTCAGAGGGGAACCTGCTCAAGAGCATGAGGTCCTCTGAGACACATACTTTTCTTGCCAACAAGTCTTATTTATGACACAAGCAAAATTAAATCCTTGGACCTAGTGATTCTGATGCTGTTCAGTTTGTGAATGTGCAAAATGTCCATCACAGCTGAATCCAAGAATGCCGTGTATGGCAGGCATAAATTACCTCAAAGTAATCTGTAGGAGACAGAGTCTAAAGATTGGACATTAAGGTGATCTGTATAGGACAATGTGCTTTTTCCCTGGATTCTCCTCATAGGGAACCTTTGTAGGCATTCCAAGTGTTGCATATGTCTGGTCAGGTACATGCCAAAGGTGCCATTATACTTAATGATGGGTCTGACAAAGACCAAATAAAGTGGCACAATGACTTCCTTGGACATGCATGCCATGAATTCATTTGTAAATTTGGTAACTACATTGGTTAAAGCCCCAATTACTGTCTACATAACTTCCCAGATGCCTGACTATGGTGTCATCTCTCAGGGGTTTCTTGTTGATGGAGTAATTATCTTGAGTTGCAATTTTCCAAAAATGTACTATAATGTTTTTCTTGGCATTGAGTTTTAATCTGCAACTTTGGCACTAATCATTTGTCTGTGCTAGACCCTCTTGTAAATTGTTGGGGAGAATCTGTGATAACTTCCAGTTTGCAGTCTTCTGCATACTTGGTCAGCCAAAGGCCCTTGACATTAGCCTTTACCTCCAAGAAGTAGATGCCAAATAGTATTGGTCCCACCATGGAGCCCTGAGTTGCCCCACTGGTGAATGGTCTCACAGTGAGGTGATATCACAGATCCTGTCTTTATGGCTCCTGTCTGTGAGCCAGATGGCAATCCATTGTGCTATGTAGAGGTTTATGTCCAGTTCTGCCATTTTGTCAGCTATATACCTTAGCAAGGTTCAGGAAGGTAGTATGTACCAATTTGTACTCATACATTGCATTTATGACCTCAAAGAAGGCCACCAGGTTTAGTAGGCAGGACTTTCCTTTGACAAAGACAAACTCAGTTGGGGTCAGTGACTGAAGGTAGCCTACATGTTTGTTGATCATTTCCATGATAATTTATTTAATGGCTTTGCATATTAGACTAGTCAGATTGTTAGTTCTGTAGCTTCTAGAGTCTGTACTTTCTGCTTTGGTTAATGGTCCACTTTTATGAATTGGGATAACTGTTGCAGTTCTCCATTCTCATGGTACAAAGACTGTTATAGCTGAAAATGCCTCAAATGGTCCTGATAGGTCATATTTCAAGCTATTTAGTAAACATGCAGAGATATTATTAGGGCCCACTGAGGCTGTGCTTTTGGACTTAGCAAGTGCCACCAGAACCCGCTCCCTGTTAATAGTTGGGGGGTTATGCTAGTAGGTATTTCATGGAAGGAGATGAGGGGAGTGGGCGGTGAAGTTTGAGTTGAATTTTAAAGCTAGCAAATTCACACTGTTGCTCTGCTTACTGAATGTGGCATCACTGACCACCAGTTTGTCACAATGATTTGTGTTGGCTTTGAGGTTTCAGACATATCTGTAGAAGGCCTTGTGGATGTCTTGAACCTGTGAACATATCTTTACCTCATAATTGGCCTTGTTTGACTTAATCAGTCATCTTCATTTTTTTGTTTAATTTAACTAAAGCTAATATCATTTTGGATGTTGTTCTTCTTGATTTTAGTGATGACTTTTTTCTTGTGTTGTATGCCTTATTAAGGTTAAGATTCCACCAGAGTGGTTAACTTTCAGAGTTTATTTTTGGCTTAATTCTAGTAGGTAAAGCAGCCTGTATATTGCAATTTACATAGTTGTACACCTTATCTGTGTGCAAACAGTTCTGCATAGGTTGCTGTGAACTCAAGGTTGCAAGGGACATTGAATTTTGACAAACTCACTTAATGGATTGTCGTTTGCTTTAAAATAGTCCCTAACTGTTACAGGGTTTTCTTGGGTTACCAAGTTGATTTTTTTTCCATAGAAGACAGCTTTGTGGGATAGCACTCTTCAATAATGATGAGTATCAGGTCCAGTATGTTTGAACCACTGGTTGGTGTGCGCACCACTGGTCAAGGATATCTGTGCTAATAAAGCCTGTGAATCATTGTGACTGTGAGTATAAGGCAGTAAATGTTTCTCAGTCTATAAATCAAAGGATGCACATTTTTGTTTGCAGTATAAAGTAGAACAGTCTTTACTATTTTAACATAAGTGAAGGGTTAACCAACATAGAAAGAAACAAGAGTGTGAGACTGAGTTTTGTGTAATTAAAGGATAAAAACATTCATTCCAGCCTCATCATTTTTTCAGTTATAATTATTATGTTGTGGAAATAAAAACAAAAATAATAATAATTATAAGTGAAAAAAGGAAAAAAAAAACTTTTCCCTAAAGACACCATCTCACTTGACCAGGTATTAAATGTAGATATAATCCTGAAAACAACTGTCAAAGACACATTAGAATTATAACTCCTGAGTGTGCTGTTAAAAGACAGGTTGCTACCTCAGCCAAAATTGACTATATTTCAGCTGTGGCAGATAGAAAACTAACATTTTACTCTAGAATAAAATAAAAATAACTGGAAGAAACTGGGATGAGGCTGGAATGAATGTTTTTATCCTTTAATTACACAAAACTGTACTGAACAGGTGCAGGCCTCTCTTTTACATGTCAAATCTTGTACATTTCAGAATAAAAGTCTGCATACACTGTAGTTCAATTAAGAATGTTTTATTATTTACAGTGGAGGTAGATGTCAATAATATCCAAATCAAATCTTACTGTCTCCAATAACAGTGCTGATAAACTGACATAATATTGATAGCTTCTGTACTCATTAGACTCAGAATTATTCCTTTCCTCCTGAATAATATAATTAATATTTTGAAATGCTGAATATTTGACCTGATTTTTGAACTCACTCTCTAGTGTGTGTACCAAACTTCTGTGGACTGCACTGCAATGGCTTTCAATGTATCAGGAATAACTAACTGACTTCTGTGTCTGAAGTATCTCTTCTAATAATAACAAAACCCTGTAAATTTCCTGCAAGTTCTATATGCCTCATTAACCTTGGTTCGTAAGCTGCCATGTACCATCCAAACAAGATCTGTTTATACTTAATGTACTGCACACTCTGTTGGCACATTTTATTCTTATCAGTATTCTTGACTGAAGGTTATTTATTTGTATTGAAATATTCCTTTATATTGATACTATGTACAATGTGAAATATAACATGAAGATATAAGGCTGTTTTAATATGGCTGCATTTTTACACCTGTGCAAAGAGAATACTGTATTTATGTTTAACAAACTACATGTAAGTAAAACCAATCTTACAAGGGTGTGCTAATTTAAGTAAAGAATACAATGATGGCCATAGAAAGTAAAAGAGGAGTAGTTAAAAAGGAGAAAAGCTACAGAAAATTACTCTATATGCCTAGAACTACCTACATAAAGAAAATATTTTGATTGCCCCAAAAGCAACAGGAGTGAAATGTAAGATGAAGTTAGGCCTAGGAACCATACCTCTCTACTGTGCAGATTTTAGCAGAATGTCCAGACTTTTGCCTCATATTTTTGGTCTGTTACTCATAAAATTTATGTTTTTCTGGTAAAACACTGAGGATTGAGGCCACTAAATAATGACATACATTTGAATTTTGGACTTTGTTTCCTTCAGTAAACACATGTTAACACAAATCGTGTTATGCTAGCAGCTTTCTAAGTTTATAAGAGCAAAATTTAATATCTGTCCCTATTTTTGAGCCCTTGTCCCTCCCATTATTTTAGGCTTTGTCCAGATTTCAGGTGTGAAGAGTTTCAGAGGTATGATAGGAACTGCTTTACATGTAACTTCCAGAACAGACTATGCAAAATTATTTTTTTCAACATAACAGTCAGTGTGGCTAGGATGTATTCCTGAAGTGACTGGTATTAGTGGTGTCTCCTTTGGACAGATTAACACAATTTATGGCAGAGGCGGCAAAATACAAAGCTTAAGTTGATATGTGTAATACAGAGGGCCAACACTGTCTACAAGACAGTAGTAGTGAAAGACTGGATGAAATCAGTGCATTATTAAAATGCTGCAGGTGAAAGTTAAGAATGTGAACACACATGCAACTAAAGAAAAGATGTCATACTACTAACAGATAAACAAAGGCCTTAAAATAAAATGGAGCACCAGCATGTTAAATAATGAATTTAAACAGCAATTGTAAAATGATTTTTTCTCAGATCCAGAGTAATTAATTTCATCCTTAGTCTTTATGCAGAACTAGAACTTCAAAAGCTGGAAAGATCCTAGGAGCAGCTTGAAATTAAATGCAGTTAATTGCATAGCCAACAGAGTCCCAGTTCTAATGAACAGTACTTAAAGGGATTTTCTTATGTACAGAGGCTTCAGGTCACTATTGTCCCCAAGCTTTAATTTTCCCACAATGAGTACAACTCTTGCAGTTGTTGCTAGCAGTTTATTATAATCAACATACCACTTTTTCATGAATAAAGGTCAACATTTTATTATCAGCATCCTATAAAATGACTATTAACATCATAATAACCAAAGTACATTGAACACCCCTGTCCACTAAGCAGACTGACAGACAGCCCACACTGGTCTGCACTGCTTAGTACTTACCAATAGCATAGTCATACTGCCCCTTGATAAAGCTGACCAGTGGCTAGATGCAGTATGGAATACAGCTTATTCCCCCACTCCTGAAGTATTATCTATCATAGAAAAGAAAAGGGGTAATAGCAACTGCCTATGAGGCTGGCATTCCTAGCAGTCTGAACCCTATTGCTTTGTTGGACACTAAGCAAAGTGAATAATAGTTCATCCAAAAATGTTGTAAAGCTCAAAACACAAGTTATTGACCTTTCTTTCAAAGAGTACAAGGAAACAGACACACAATCTATTAGCAGTGATTTAAGTGATGACATTCTAAACCTGTCTTGGAACAGGAAACCTTGAAAAAAGAGGACAGGTCAAGACTGAACAAGCCCCACCACGTCGGAGAACTCTATCTTCCCAATACTAAATGAGGTCTTTGTTTGCTAAGTCCCAGTAGCTGATAATTGCTAAACCCAAAGCTGGAGCACCCTGAGTGACCCTATGATTCAGGGAATTCCGAAATCATACTAGAGCTGTAGAATTATGAGCCCAATCACAAAATAAGCTAAGCACTATGGATGGCCAGGAACCTGCAGTCCATGGTATAAATTCTGATCTGTCACTAGATCTCTCAAGATACTGGAGATAAATCTGTACTTGGATATCATTCCAATGTCACTATCACCTAAATGAATAATGACTGCACATGGCAGTCCTTACTCAGATATGAGCTAATGTAGGGTTGGCTACAAGAGTTCCCAAGTCATATAATCAAAGGCTTTTCAAATTATGTTCCAAGGGAGAGCATTCATAACCAAGTACGAACATCCCTATTGAACTTCAACTTAGCTGTCTGTCCAGCAAATAAAGGAGAGTCCCAAAACAAATACTCAAAGACTAATAACAAGCAGTAAAGAAAATAAGACAACAATCAGGTAAATACTCACCCACAGTTAAAGTGCCCTCTATTTAATGTAAGTCAAAAAGGTTCTTGATGGCCTTCTATGCTTCCTTTTATTAAGTTTTACACACTGTTCATCCCTAGTTAGGTCAGTCTCACAGCCCATATGAAAGATGTGAGAAGAACAATCAATAGCTAAAAGGCCTTGCAGAACAAAGATTTATGTAAATAGGGGCACAGGTATCACAAAAAGAAATACTACCAGCCCAGCTGTCAGGAATTTTGTAAATAGTTCTTTGTCGTTTGTGAATATTTGTATTATTCATACAGAAGTGTATATAAAGGTGTAAAGTACTGAGCTAAAATGTAAACACAGCATGTCCTGCTGTCTTAGAATAGAAATGTATATAAACTATTGTAATTGTGTAAATGTATACGTTTTAACAGTAGAGACTAGAACATGAGGGTTTAACTTGCAAAACTTCAAGAAAATAAGTTGAAATTAAATTGTTTTATGATTGTGCTATAAAAGATATCTGTCCGTTTCAGTTCAGTAGCAGACACAATGTCTAGAGCTAGAAGTTTTTGTATTGTCTTGGAAGATAAGTAATTACTAGGTTTGAGATGCAGAAGTGTTTTGATGCTTTCTGACTTTCTAGCAGCTGCACAGCTCTGAGCAAACATCTCAGAGATATGTATTTTTCACACAGGGATGTTAAATTCTGTTTGTTTCTGACAAAGTGGGTAGCTTGAGAACTAAAATCAGGTGACAAAAAGTGATGTCATCCAAACTAACCCAGCAGTAATATTTGATAATTAATTTAAGAATTCTCTTGGAGAGAGACTAGGCATTTTGTATCTGCATTTTGACCTAACAAGAACATCCACTCATCACCACCTTCTTCACCTGCCTTGCTGTAAGTAAGTTTTTAGGGCATAGCAACTCTTTTGGATTCAGACAGGAATATAGTGAAGTATAACTTAGATATTTTCTTTATTTATTTGAGACTGTCCTGCAATGCTGTTTTAAATATTTCCTATGATTTTGAACACTGGTGTAACTGATTACTTACAGAGTATTGTCTTGTTATTTTACTATTTGTTTATAATTAAATATATTTAAACCTATCTTTGTGGCTGATATCTGTGAGACATATTTAAGATCTTAGCGTATTTGCATATCTGCCTGTTAACACTGTACAGGCCCCTCATAAATAGCCTTGCTCTTGGTCAGACTACCACTTGGATTATTAGGAACATTATACAGTAGGATTGGACACCCTTTGTTAAGGGCCTTAGAGCAGATGATAAAGAATTGGCTGGTGGCAGCTGGAACTACCTTATAGTCTGGGCAGAAGGGGGCATAGCTAGTAAACCTGTACCAGCCTTTTCCAGGTGTTTGTGTGTGTCTGTATTTAAATTAAATCTCAAAGTGTGTGTGTTTGTCAGCTACTTGGGCAGGGACATGAAGCACTGGTCGGACAGAGAGAGAGTTGGAGGTTTTGGCTTTGACACTCAGCTGAGATCTCAACCCTATAGCTGTGCCAGTGGGAGAGTCTTACTGGGGATTTGGAGAAAGAGAGAGAAGGCAGCCACAGACTGACTGTGATCTCTGTGTGCTGTTAAGGGAAATTACACTTTACTGTGTGTGTACTTGTCATCCTCCCAATGTGTACATTCCCCACTGTTGCCAGTGGTGACAACTGAGGCTCCCTGATTACTGGGCCAGTGCAGGGGCATCACACCATGTACTAAAGGAGCCCTGTTCAGGATATGCTTTTGAACATCACTTAATGTGTTTCTTAGTATCTCTCTAGTTGTTCTTGATAGTGGCAAGTATCAGTGTAGACTGCTGCTCATCATATTAAGTTTTAATTTGGTATGTTTCAGTAGTTTATATATAGCATATTTTTTGCAGTCATTACTGTAAATAAGAACATATAATGATATTACTTTAATAGTTCATTTGAGTGATCCCAGAAAATGTGTACTGTACTATAATATGCTTTATTATAATGTACTACACTATACTATACTATACCATACTATAATATACTATACTATACTATAATATAATATAATATAATTAATATAATATAAGTAACATAGTCCTAGTATGGCTTTAAATGCTTCATCTGGCCTGAACACCCCTAAAATAGAGTTTGTCCACAAACCATCAAAAATGATTATTTAATGTTTATGGTCGGTGCAATATATCTTGAAAAATAATAGAATTGCAGCCAATAACAAGTAATAGCTACACAGTTCACTTTAAATATTAAGGCCAAGAAATATAATGGGCACAGATGTACAAGAAGACAACATATGAGAAATTATATATTTGCTGAACTACAACAAGAGTACTTAACAGTCACATCCACAGCATTTGCATTTTTTTCCAAAGAAAAGGAAACTACTGAAAAATGTACCAGTGTTGCAATTTAAAAATAGAAATGTAAAGAAAAGCATCTGTAAATGATACACTGCCACCTCTGATAACTATAATATCACACCATCAGAGTCCTGCTGCAATAAGGAGTATGAAGCTTAAAAAAGAGAGTATGAATGCAGGATAACCTATAGAGTCATAATAGCTACAGAATAAAATTAAAACAAACATCATGCAGAGAAAATATAGAGAGTGGGCTGAAAACAGGCATATAATTCTTAACTGTTGACAATAATTTTATGTGATAGTAAGGGGGGCTATGGTCTTATGATCTGCACTGCTGCCTCAAGTAATAACTAACACCTGTCATTTTAAAAGAACTTAAGAATGACCAGCAGCAGAGGACATTTACACTCACTGGTTCCACAGTATCATACCCACTTAGTTCCCAGCACAAGGCATTCCATCAGTAATATTTATACTAACAACTAAACTACAGGCTATATACTTTTGAAATGGAATAAATAAAACATTTTACTTGAAATAAATAAAATTAAATGCTTCTAGTAACTTTTCAATTTTCTCATCTATTTCTTCAATTGCATAATTCATATCTCCTTTAGTTAGTAAAATATTGTCTTCAACATGTTGTATTTTACATTAACAATCCTTGTTAATTGAGAATCCCATCAAATTTTCCATTGCTTCTTATAACATCAGCTAAGGGTTCAATAACTAATGAAAATAGTAGTGGGGCAAGGCCAGACTTGCTTTGTGGGTTGCTTAAAGTGAATCCTTGAGAAATGTAATTTCCACATTTAATATATGCTTTGGAGTCTCTATACACTTTTTTTTAATATTCCAATAAATTGTTCTGGAAATGCAAATGCTTCTAAAGTTTTAACCAAGTAGTTCCAATTTACAGAATTAAAAACTCTCTCAATATCTAAGCTAATTAGGGCAAATTTCTTGTTCATTTCTTATGCTAAATCTAAGATATTTACTACATTATTTATATTATCATACATCAATCTATTTACTATAAATGCGGTTTAATCTTCATTAATTAATTTATCTATTATATCTCTTAATCTTGTAGTGACAGTAGAATAAATGGAAGTAAACATTTTATAGTCAACATTTAATAATGAAATAGGTCTTTATGAGGAAAATAAGTTACTATCCTTTCCTTGTTTGTGTATAGGTGCAATTCAGAAAATTTCCACGAGGGAAGAAATATTTTGTCACTCTGAATTCTCCTGAAAATGTCACTCAGTAATTCTAAAATATGTAATGGAAGTAGACTATATAATTCCATACTTAAACCATATAGCTCTAGCACTTTACCATTTGTTTTCTTTTTTAAAGCTTTTTTAACTTTTAATAGGTATAGACTTATTCAATGATTTGTTGACAATTTGTTGTAAAAAATGTTAATTTATAGAACATATTTGTTGGTCAACGAATTTATTAGTAACATTTTTCTTTAAATACTTGTCAATTTTGTAATCATCGGGATTATCATTTTTATCTTTATTAAGATCCTCATGGAATTTTTTAAAAAATATTAAGCCTTTCCTCTATACCTGAAGTAAGCTTATTAGTGTGAGGATTTTGGATGTTATTGATCTGTGCCTTTTTGCTTAACACCATACTTCTATTGGCTCATAAATGTAGATTGTTAAAAGTCATTGCGTAACTATGCAATTTTATTTTTTCTAAAGCTACCTCCACTTTATGCATTAAAACTGATATTTTGTCATTAAATGTTTAATGGTTTCAGTATATCTAATTTCTTTGTTTATTGTTCAAATCTTGCGTTGTGTACTTCATCTAGCATTTATAATATCTCTTTATTCCACTCATTAATTGTTTTAGCCATTCTTCCCATTCTATTTTTAATATCCATTTAAGTAGTCTCATAATTTGACTTTTCTAACCTGACTATTATCATTCAAAGATAAAAAATGATGTGCTCCTTAAGATAACTCTTAAATATTTTGTTTCATCATGTATATTAGGATTTTATATATCCATTAATATATTAATACTTAGTGCATTATGCTCAGATAAAGGACAAGGAATAGTTTTAAAACAATTTAATTTAAGTAAATCTGTATAGGTATACATCCTATCAATTCTAGTTTGCATCCCATGCAATAACATATCTTTTGCTTTTACTATTAAAATCAACTAAATCATTATTACTAATCCATCTTAGTGATTTAGCTGATGCCACAATTTTAGCTTTCTTCTGTTCACTTGTATCTTCTATGCAGATATGCAGTTAAAACCCCCTGGTGGAATTAAACTACCCTTCCAATGTCTTTGCAGTAAGTTTAAATTATCTTTAGCCACTCTTGCACCTATTTCAGGGATCCAGTAAAAAATAGCTAGTGTATAGATTTTGCCATTATATTTCATTAGTACAAATATAAACATACCTTTGGGATCAATAATGCATTCCATGACCTTAGGCATTACAGTAAATTTTTCTCAACGTATAGCTGTTCCTTTCCACATTTTGTTAAATGAAGCAGATGATAACATTTCATAACATGTTATTCAAATATTATCTTTGTCTATCAAGTGAGTCTCTTGCAAGAACATAATGTCTCCTCTATTTAATTTTAGATATCTCATTAATGAGTTCCTTTTGTTGCCATTATTTAATCCATTTATATTAAGAGATAGTAGATTAAAACTATCCATATGGTGTGTTTAAAAATATTTCTTTTGAAAAATAATATGACACATTCATCCACTATATTAATTTAATCATATATACAACTTTAATGCATTCCTCCATCACTATCTTAAAATTCCACATTTTTGAATTCTTCCTTTCTACAAATGAAACTACTAAAATTTGTAAATAAGAAAAAAAGAAAGTCTGTAACTGTTACTGTATATATTACTAATAAAACATAACCTACCATGGATAGCAAAGCTCCTAGTGTGTATATTGAACAGAGAGACTACTACACTGTCTCTCTACCTACCAATACTCAAGAATTCATCAAAACAGCAGCAAAAAGCTATTGTGACTTACAAATAATTATAATATGATATACAAGTTAAATATAATAATAAGTGACTATTAAATTAGTTTTACATTTTGCCATTTAAAAGTATTTCCCACTACTATATAAAAGTTCAATAATCCTCTTCTATTAAATACAAATATTAAAAAATCCAACAATGTATGTGAGTGCGTGTGTGTGTGTGTGTGTGTGTGTGTGTGTGTGTATATATATATATATATATATATATATATATATATAGATTCACTTTATAATTTTGAAAAACTAAAATACTGAATTTTAGTATCTAGAGACTATAAAGCCAAAAGACCAAAAAACGACACCCACAACTGCGAAATTCAAAATCATAATCATTCACATACGCACACCACCACACATACACCTACCTAATGACACTACAACAAACAAAACAACACATACAAATACAACATAACAAACACACCTACCCTACCAATAAGCAGGGGGCGAGCCCCCCTGCACCCTCCATGTGGGGGGCTGTGCCCCCCACCCCCCCACTACTTATATATACTAACTATGAGGTCACACTAAAGACAGAAACACATAAAACCACCCACTACACACAATTACACACACTAAAATACCTACCCAATATGCTTACAAGAACGCCACTTACCTGAGTCCCTACTTAAATCCACAAACCGCACCACACATCATGAATGTGACAACACAACAGAGGATTCAACAGTTCCAAATTCAATATTATGCAGCTTTGCATAACTGCACTTTCGACTTTATAGTCGCGAAATATTAAATTTCGGTATTTTAGTATTTTGTGATTATAAAGTGAAACCATAAATATATATATGTATATATATCTATATATATATATATATATATATATATATATATATATATATATATATATATATATATATATATATATAGGAGCCCTTCATTTGTTCGAACTTTCGAAACTCATATGGCCAACACCATATGAGCGAACATATGAAAGGCCAACAAATGACAGCAGAGATCCCACAACCGTGCAGGACTGGGAGATTCCCCTTTCCTGCACTGTAGTGCGATCTCAGAGTGAGAATATTTAAGTAGCAGGGGGTGTAGGGGGTGCAGGGAGTCTTGCCCCCTGCATAACACAGTTTTACTGTGTTTACAGGTGGGTAAATGGTGCTATTTCAGGATGTCGGTCTTTCGGAATGCTGATCATATAGTGTCGGCCATATGAAAGTCAGCATTCTGAATGGCTAACATTATGTTCTGAAGTAGACATATATATATATATATATATATATATATATATATATATATATATATATATAAAGATAGATAGATATATAGATATATATATACCTATTTAAATAAAAATAGTATAAATTATCCATTAAATATATCCAAATTATTTATTCATTCAGGATTATTATAACTAAATATCTAAATAATAAGTAGAACAAAGTGGGACCTGAAGAGACAAATATATTTCTAAACTTACAGATGACGGGTAATCGTATCACGCTAAACTATTATAATAAAGAAAATTCAATGAACATATATATTCATCATGCTAAAAGTTGCACATATATTTTATAGATCTAACAAAAGCTTGAATTAATTTTAAATATATAAGTGTCTATATCTCAAAATTGTGTAACACTTATAATACTTGTAGCACTCAATATGATAAATATCAAAATCATTTTAGCTTATTAAACTAATTCATAAAACATATGTACATTATTGAGGTCAAAGATAATGGGCAGGATTCACGAAGCCTCCGTGTAAGAGTTATAACTCTTACACGGAGGATGCAGTTAAACGGAGTGATGTCAGCATGCTCTGTATATTCATGAGAGCATACTGAATCACACCTAAGTCTAACACGGTCTGTGTAAGACAGTAGGGGGCGTGTCCGTAGGCCGAGCCCTGCAAGTGAACACGCCCCCAGAAGAGTAAAAGTGCCCAAAGTAAACACCCACGACAGAGTCCACGGAAATGTGAATAAACACAAAACAACACATGCCCCCACAGACTATGAACAGAAAATATATAAATGAACATGTGATATATTTTTTTAAATTGTAAAGATGTTTAACCATGAGTGCGCTCGTTTGCGTTGGCGTGACCATAGCGCAGCTACAGTTAGCAGTCAGTGGGAAAGCATATAAGAACTAAATATGCAAAGTAAGCTAAGAAGCAATAGCGTAGTGGTAGAGACGTCAGCTGAAGAGCAGGCATTCATGGTTCGGGCCCCCACAATGCCAACTTTTATTTTTAGCAAAATAAGCACAAAACAAGTCCCTGACAAACATGTACACATATAAAATCACATTTTATGTAAAATGAAATGAACTAGACCATTTATTTTGAAGAAATGTGAGGTAACAAAACAATAAAAAAATGCCAGATGTGCCTATAGTTGAGCTACAGTTTAACAAGGTGAGTGCATCTGCCCGTAGGTGAGCAGTGGTTTAACAGGTGCAAAATGAGTGCCCGTAAGTGAGCAGTGGTTTCACATGCTGAAACTCTGTTCTCCTAGCTGAGCTGAGCATACTATGCGTGCTGACAGCCAAATAAGGCGTAAGCCAGCGCACCCCATTTGCGTGGAGCTGCGCACAGCGCCAACAAGCTAACCAACGGGCAATGTTGAGCAAACTGTAACAAAACTGCCTTTACACAGACACACCCCTAGCCTGTCTAGACAGTCATAAAGCAGTGGCCAGGTTCGAACCCAGGACACCATGCACCATAGTCAAGTTACTGAACCACTAAGCTACGACAGCTGTACTCAGAACTGCAGTAATAGCAAATATATAGGAATGAATAGAAAGTGGAGCATGACAAAGCAGGTTTTGTGAAGTGGATAAAATTCCAAAATGGCCAATCACAGATAAGTGTGGGAAAAACGGCATATATAAGCCCCATAGGCGGGAATACACAGCATAAACGATTGTAGAACTGACTTGCAGCCAGAATGTCAGGTGTAGGTGTGGGTAGTTGCTTTCAAGCACAGAGGTGGGGCATTGAGGAGTCCAGATACATGGTCTGGCTCCTAGTCCGCAATCATGAGGCCCAACTCATGCAGGGCCAGGTCCTGTGGGGAGCATATAGGGCTGAGGCGTGGGACCGGTTGGCTCATGATCTTACCAGTGCCACAGGGATTCCAAGGACTGGTGAGCAGGTCCATCACCACCATGCGGACCTGAAGAGATGCAAGCAAGACCAATTGAACCTTTGGATCCAGGAGGCCCGGCAAATGCCCAACGCCCCACTACTGAGTAAGTTACATTTAATTATGTATGTAAGAAATTAAATTAGCTGATATTATGGAGATTTGTATTCCAATATTACTTCATTTATATTACAGCTGCAGGTGTCCGTTCTGTGAACCGCAGAGCCTATGGCGATAGGCTGGTGCGGTTGCGCCACCAGGCAGGTCAGTAATCCACTCCCAGTAACGGTAAAGAAATATAAAAGTATGACAGTTAGCAAAAGAGTGCAGTGTAGTCACTAAGTAATAAAACGTGCAAGTAACAGTGTAAAAGTGTTTGCAAGTATTGCTTGATTACAAAAGTGTGTTGCAGTCTGAAATCCAAACAGAAAAATGAAAATGTCTGAAATAAAGTCTGAAATAAAGATGCCCCACCTATAATATCATAGTGCACAACCTGCAGCAGGCTGAAAAGTACAGCTGCAGAAGATGAGCAACTCACATGTGTAAAATATATCCCTGTTGAAATACTGAAACATGACAGAAGTGAGACTGCTGGAAAGGATTGTAATAACTACAGGTAAAGCATGTCAATAAAACCTAGAAGTAAGTACCATCCTGAATAGTAAAATGAAAACAAGTGAGAGAGTGTGAGAAAGAGTTATGAATCCACCAATAAAGTAATAATAACCCCTGTATAAAGTATACTGCAGTCAGTACAGACTGAAATGAATGTGACAAGTAGAACCAAACTTCGAAATGTGTCCAAAGTGTTGCTGCAGCTGGAATTTGTATCCCAAAATCTGGATATGCTGCTCTCAGTCTGCAATATGCAGATAGTATGATTGTCTGAAATATCAAACATCCACAGTTGTCTATAGCTATATAAAGCAAATGTAGCAGGATGATCTAGCTGAACAAAAGCCAGATATGAACGTGTATGAATAACAATAAAATGTATATTGATGTAGCAGTAACAGTCCTATCACCAAATTGAAGTAGTTATCATATAGGAAACTGTAGTTAGAACAGTAGTGTTTATATATCTGTAGCTATTAAAAATGTACAGCATATGTATTGGTATTCGAAGGTGTTAATAATATTTTCTTCACCCCACCCTATAACCACATATAATCCATTCCACGTGAAAATGGTATGTGCAATCACAATTAACAACCCTGGACATTTGTCCTGATGGGTCATAAATATTTGCATGTCCGTTGATGCATCTGCCCTGTTCATACATCCAAACCTGATGGCCTGTTGCCATCAATCAACCCTGCATGTTGTTGGACTGTGTATTGCTGTTCAAATTATGCATGTGTTATGCTTGCTGTTCAATGGTGTGAATATCTGGGTGTATGGTTAATGGGAATACTAATGCATGCCGTTACAACTAATTGTGAATGGTATTGTATGTTACTAACCCAAACTGTCATGACATAATGCAAAACATAGGACAACATGAAAGGCGGGTTCCAGCGGTCCCACCTCTCCCACTTCAGCTGGCGAGTGCACCTGGCACTAGTGCCCAGTCTGGACCCTCCTCCGGTGGCCCTGTGCCACCTGTGGATGGAAGCGCTGCAGGGGATGGGGCTCATCCCCCCTCTGCAAGGGTGGCCGGAGGAGAACCACCACTCACCCTCCATAGCGTCCAGACTGTGGTGCGTAGGGGGATCTGGGACTCTGTTCTTGGGCCCCTACGCCAGCTTGAGGCACAAGTGGCACAACTTACGGGCATGCCTGTTGCCCGGCCTACACAGCCCCCAGCACAGCCCCGTCCTGGGCATTGAAGGAACAGTGGCAACTGCCCATGGGTGGGGATATCAGTTCCACTGTTGCCATCTGTGGGCTCATGGGTTCTGGATATCCAAACATCTGTCCCCGTCAATTGTGTAACCCCCCCACACGTGTCATACACTGCCCCTGTATGCGTCTTGTTTGTCTTGTCTGTTGACCTACCCAACCTACCTCCCCAGCTATACCGACTTCCTTCACCTGACATACCACTCTCACCTGAAAAAAAAAAAAAAGAGCACTCTGTACCCACAAAAAAATTACGCCCCATACATAGCTGCCCATTCCGCACATATGTCTACCAGACATGGAAACTATCAATTACAATTGGCTGTAAAACAAGTATTATTGTTGTCCCTACACCTCTCTCAGGGGTGGAAGGTATCAAATGTCACACCAAATTACAAACATATGCACAGCTGTTGCTGATGAAGAAATGGGCAGCTATGGGCCTTACCTACATCCCTCCTGCAAAACCCAAGCTTGTTTCCCTACTGTCTTACCTTCTTTGTGACCCCTTTTTCACCACTTTCCTGTCTCCCCATTTTCATTCCTTTCAAAGAAAATAGCATGGGTGTGCGCAAGAGTAAGCACGTTTCAGTGGTTGTAAGCGGGTGTGCGCGGAGCTAAACGCCAGTGCGCATGCGTGAGCTCCGCGCAAACCAGCGCTAACCTGGTTACAACTGCTTAAAAGTGCCTTAGTCATTCTGGTTGACAGGTCCTGTAGTCAGTTCAAAAGCAAAATAAAATCCCACTGTCAGTCCCAAACCCAGGACCTTGGAAACAGTAGTCTGCATGACTTACCACTAAGCCATGACTGTTATACAAGAACATTGTGCTAAAATAAATATATCATGTAATAGTAGGAATGAATGTAAAGGGAATATAGGATGTGTAGTACACAAAGCATGTCATTTAGAATTACTGTCAAAACTAGTGGATTTCCATAATAGTAGTGTGTGAACAGAAACAGTCATGCTAGTTGGTAGCTAGTAGGTAATAATGTCACTGTAGCACCTTGTAAGCCACACACATACTCACAGCAGGATAATCACTGCCCATACCCCACAACCTCTTACAGGAACACATCCAGACCAAGTAATAAAATATGTGGAGCAAAGGCCCAAAACCAGATACACATTACAAATAATGTTACAACAAATGCAGACAGTTCAGAGAGTAACAGGGTCTGCATTTTGTGGGATGTTTGGAAGGGTATGAAGTCTGAAACTTGAATGTTTGTCACTATATTCTGACTTGAGCCCAGAGTGATTTGCCAGAAAAAGCTGTGCATGAGATATTGACTAAAATATGAGGCAGAAATGTGGACAACCTGCAAATATTTGTACACATGAGAGGTCTGACAACACCATATTTGAATAGTTAAGAGCCTAGACATAGCAACAGTGAATGACTTACAGGGATGCCCCACAGACTCCATGTGAAATGTACAAACAGTAGGCAGAAAGGTGTAACAACACATGCAATGGTAACTATGGAGTCCTGAAAGTATTCACCACTTGCATGGCAGAATAAGTGTAGTAATACATATGCTCATGCTAACCCACAGTCACAACTGCAGCATACCAGACAATTTAATGGGTGTACCCCACTGATATGTACCATTCCATGAGGCAGATAACAGATGAACCTGAGAGTCTCTTGGGCCTGCTCAGAAGCATACTCAACTACCCTAATAGATGTCAAGGCCCACACCATGGCCAGACCACACTGCATGCTGTAACACCCTAGCAGATATAGCAAGCATTCCAAGGTGTGAATGTACATGGAAATAGGAAAGCTACAGCAGCACACTACAGTCAGGACACCTAGCAGGCATACAAGTAGTGACTGTAAAGGGCAAATATTGAAGCCTTAGCAACAAAGTGCAAGCAAAAGTGAAAGGAAAGCACACACACACACACACATTAACAGTAGTAATAGTTGTAGGTGTCAGCGTACATACACAGTTAGTACAGGAAACTTGAGAAATGAATGGAGGAATGTTAATCTACAACACAGCTGGAAATATGAGAGAGATACCAACCTTTACACTCACAGAACATTGTCCACAGCATACCAGCATGGTCCCTGCCCTTAAAATCTGAAAGGGCTACGCCTATCTCACATACCTTTTTATAGCACTGTTCTGAAATCACAGTGAGAACTGCAATCAGTACACAACTGGCTGCATGCAATTAGCAAATGCTGGCTAACAATTGGTGCAGAGGCCATCTCATGGACATATGCAGATACCTACAAAAGTATGCTGTACTCCCAGTCCACACATGCAATACTCTCATTGCACCCTGAGGAGGACATGAGAGACAGACAGAGAGAGAGAGAGAGAGACAGAGACAGAGAAAATTGAAATTAAGCAGACACAAACAAAACTGTTCAGCAACAGCCACCTGAAAGCTGACAACTGGGAAGTGGAGCAGCAGGACAGAAAACCAGATGGCAACACAAGCAGCTGTGACAAACACAGGTAATGTAAAGTAATACTATAAAGGTCTACATACTGTGAACCCTCCATATGTGTCATTGGTCTGTATCCATATGTATATGACGATGTGTAAAGGGCAGGGGACATACAGCAACTATCAGTGAAGGCTGTACATACATTTGTATGTGAGAGCATCCATGTGCACATATCAATGTAGGTTGACAGTAGGTTGTAGTGCAATGTACAAAGTAGGCTTCACAGTTATGTATGTTTAGCAGTATGTTAGTGCGTGTATACAGTATGGTAGACAAACATGTTGATATAACTGTCTATCATATGGATACGTATGTATGTCAAAATATGTATGTATGTATGTGTGTATATATATATATATATATATATATATATTATGCATATATGTATACATACATAAAGAGAGATGTAGGAATACATAGAAAGATGTAGATATATAGAATATGTACAAACATATATATGTAATGCACACATATAGATATAGATATATGTAGATACATATACATAGACAGACTGATCTGACTATCTACAGGTATGACTGTATATGACGACCTCAACACCCCCTGTCCCACCCTCTCTGTCACTCTCACCCCTCTGTGCCCCCCTCTCCATATCTATAGCAATATATATGTACATCAATATATATATGTGTATATGTATACAGACATATATATATATATATATATATATATATATATATATATATATATATATATACATATACATATATCTATATACATATATATATGTATATATATATATAGAGAGAGAGAGAGAGAAAGAGAAATGTATATATATTCTGAGTGAGGCACATGTGTACAGATGTATTGCAACATGTGCCTGGTGACAAAGGCATGGAGGGAACACCAGTGTCAAAACCGGAGTACCATACCCCATTTCAAATCACCTACACCAGTAACCACCAGATATGTGATTGGCTGCCCACCACTGCATGTGTCAGGGGTGAACAGGGTCATAAATGTGAACAATAGTGCCCCCAATGATATTCACAGTGGCACACTATTCCTGGAATACCTGCACATGGTATGTGTCAGCAGACATGGTGTGTCAGCTATGGACATGTAGGTCGGTGTACCCCTCCACACCACATAATGGATGCCATGGTATGGACCTCACATGACAGCTACAGATATGGAGAAGGACACAGTGACATGTACAACACTGTGACAATGCACTCAAACACATTACCAATGCACAGTGACTGACAACACCACAGAGTACACACATACTACCCACATAGAGGTTACCACTCCCCGATTTACATACGTAAGTCACACCCATGACAGATGTCCAACAACCATAGTAACACCTCACACCATCCACAACCTAAATGACTGCTGTGTGTCGTCCATGCCACTGCAATAGAGAGCACATGTGTAGGTAAAAGTTCCTACCCACAGATAAGACATACCCTGCAATAAACCACACAGTGTTAAGAAGCAAGACTCTCCATGAGTACATGTCACACATACCCCTGCTGAATGTTAGTTAGATAGGTAATATGCCATATGAGTCACCTTGTGTAACTGTGTGACAGCAGCAGGTACAATCACACCACATGTGTCACAATGGTCAGGGTAGCAGAACAGTATGCTGCTGTAGTCCCAGGGGCAATTGCATATTGTATAGTATTGTATTGTAATGTAATGTATTGTGTTGTATTGTATTGGTATGTTGAGGTGCCTCCTTCGTGGAGTGCAACCACTGCTGCTGTGCGCCAGTGTACAGGTACATATCCTGTAGTCAGGCTAGTGTTATATAGCACTTCTATATGTGTGTTTAGCTCCTGACAGAGTTTATGTAGCATGCAACTGGTGATACCATCAGGTCCCAGTCATGTTGTGTATTCTGCTTTCATGAGGGCAGCTCTCACCTGGACATCTGTGATGACAGGGAGGTTACAGTCAGCTGGGATAACTATGTCTTATTTTGGGGGAGAGGGTGGGGTGACACCTGCACTGAACCTGTCTGCCACAATGTTGTCAACATCTGTGGTTTCAGTGAAATATTTGTTGTTGTGTACTAACTATGGGCATAGAGGATGGATTCTGACCAGGTTGCTAAAATAACTGAAGAAGGCCTTCTGGTTATCTGTAGTGTCCCTCTTGATTTCCCTCTCAAAGTTGCCCAAGGATGTTTGTATGATGGCAAATAGATCCTTACTAGTGCTGCTCAGACATGCCTTCCCTTTATGGAATTATGCTCTGTCTTGCAGTAGCTTCCATCTTTTGTAATACAATCTGTCTATGGCTGGGGTCCACCAGACATGATGCTGTCCCTTTGTGGAGAGTGTCTTGGTCATATATGGGATTGCATGATCCATGCATTCTCAGAGATGTCTGTAGAAAGCATTTGTGTAGGGGTCAGCATTGTGGGTTGTATCTGCCACTGGCCCAGTGGGCTGAAAGGATACCATGTCACTGTTACAAAGTGTAAAGTTTGCATCTGCAATGTTATTCACTATAGTCATTTGTGCTGGTGGTGGAGGTGGGATATGTATATCCAGGGCAATTAGTGTGTGGTCACCTCACAGTAGTTGATGATGTAGGCCATACAGTACCTAGATACAAACCCCCAGAGTGAGGAGGTGCTCTGGACCTGAATCAGTGTTCTGACTGCTGGGGTTTGGTAGTATGTCGTATGGAGTGTGCCAGGTACTGTTGCACAGTTGCTGGCTGAGCACTGATACCTGGCCTTTTACATGTGTATCCACCAATAGACAGACAGATGCTATATATGTGAGTTATGTTGTATCATAACAGTCGAGTAGCATGTGTAGTATGTGTGCCAAATTCTGTTGACATATATTGCTGATATCAGGTTATTTTCTTTTTCAGATACATGGCTCACCCGCGGAATCCCGCTTACTCCACAGCTGAGGATGAGGAGATACACCAGAGCCTGGTGCGGGATTATGCAATACTCTTTTCCCACACCAGCTAGAATCAGCAGGAGAGAGCTGCACTGTGGCAAGACCTGGTCTGTCTGGTAAATGACATAGGCATGCATAATAGGACATATGAGCAGGTACGACATCACTGCAGTGATTTAATCAGAAATGTTCGTCAACGTGCGTCGGATATCCACAGGCAACAGGTCACCACAGTTGGTGGGGTGGCTACACATCCCCCACCCACCAGACTGGAGGGACTACTCATGAGTGTAGTGGCTTCTGTCCGCCAGCAACAACAACAACAGCAGCAGACATGCATTATGATGGAGGCTGGAGCCACGCAGCAGCAAGACAGTGAGCGTGCAGGTAATATGCCATATGTATAGTTGACTGTTGTGTACACTGGTAGTTAATGCATGTGTGAGGTGTGTCCTTGGTTTGTAGCTGTCACCATAGTATTTAATGTGCAAGTGTGATATCCTCAATATTAGCAGCTGACCTGTGAAAGGCGACTGTTGTACTACTGACCTGTATCATACTCAGTAACAATGGCACAGTTGTGCCCACTGACATTAGTTTCTTCACGTCTGCAGGTCCCTCCGGTGTAACAGCAATGCAGCCTATCCATGCTGGTGAGTGTGCATTAACAATACCTGTAATAGTCTTGATAGTAATAGTAATATTAGGCTCACTTAGTAGTGCTCTTTGTATGCATGTAGGTGTGTCTGTGTCTGTGTGTTGATATCACGCATACTGAGTACTGTACAATTGTGTGAAACTGTGTGCATGTGTACGTGTGCATGTGTGCATGTGTGCACCTGTGCATGTGTGCATGTGTGCATATGTGCACCTGTGCATGTGCGCATGTGTGCATGTGCGCACGTGTGTGCGTGCACCCATTATTAATGGACATGCTCCACCTCAAAAAATCCAAATCTACCAGATCCACTAGAGCAAGCGACTTAAACCTTAGCACGGATATAAATAAGACATGCTGGAGGGATAGATTTGTCACTCAGAGACTCCCTATGCTGTGGAATAAAATCCCGGTCCATGTGAGGCAGAGCACCTCGCTGGCTCTGTTCAAGAGAAATCTTGACCGGTGGATGGGAGATCGTGGGTTTACCCTGGGAATCATCTCTGTGTCACTGCTGGACAGAGTCAAAACAAACTAATGGGCACAATATTTTTTAACATAAGGGGTGGCGTAAGCCACAAAACTTTGGGCTAGGCTTATAAATGCCTTAGGGCAGATAGCCTAGTATAAACCTATGAACCTATGAACCTATGTGTGCATGTGTGCACGTGTGCATGTGTGCATGTGTGCATGTCTGGACCTGTGCATGTGTGGATGTGTGCATCACTGGTAATGTGTAGACATTGTAAACTGAGTTTCCTGTTTCCCTCCCACAGGTTCTGGTGCTGCTCTGGTGTCATGCAGCAGGGAACCTGAATCAGGTGCCATGGGTACTGAAAATGACATCTGTGTAATGGCACAGGATGGCATGCCAGGGTCCGTCATTGGTCAGCCGATTGACAGTACAAAGCTGTCAACCCCATCAATGCGCACAGTTATCCTGCCAATACACCCTTTGTCACCAATGTCCCTAGGTGATGGACAGCATACAGTGGGCATTGACCAGGGTAATGTGGTATCTGTGGCACATGCCTCCCCACACAGCAGCCATGGGCATGGCCCAGAGATGGTACCACACAGACAGATGTCCAGGGGTTCTCGTGGGAGCATCTGTGGGCATACTGCCCCTGTCAGACATGCCCACAGAGGACTTACAACCTCAGCTATGTTTCGGGCTGTCATACAGGCACAGTCACGTATGGAACGGTACACCAGACAGGGTCTGAGGGAGCTGACAGCATGTCGCACAGCCATGACTGACAGTATGCGTGACATTGCAGCTGCCATCCGTAATTTCACCGATGTCATAGACAGACGTTGTGGGGACATATTAGACCGGTTTCACAACTACATGTCCATGAGCCAGGGCGATGGTGGACGGTTGAGGCGTCGACATGGGCGTATGCCAGCAACAGCAGCAGCTGGCAGTCGTCGCGGACAACAACAGGGCCGCGGCTGCCACCATAGTGCCAGCAGCAGCCCCAGCAATGCTGGGTCTCTGCTGTCATCAGACCGCCCCAGGAGACCACATGCACGTGGCTCTGGCCGGGCCCGACAGGGATCTGTGTCCAGTCAATGAACACCTGCTTCTGATGACAGTACCCAGTCTGGGTTGGTACCGGATACGGTCCGTAGAACCCTGCAAGGCACAGGTACCGTGTCCGTGGCCAGAGACACTGATCTGTATGACCTGGCAGGTACAGTCTGTGGCTGTCCACAAACACCAGTATATGGCAGCCATGAGGTGGAACTGTGTGCATCCATACACACATGCAAATTGACAACACCTAGGGCTACCGCATACATGCACACACTGCATCAACATTGCCCCACCTTGTACTGCTGTCCCTCACCAACACACATACACATACATGTCAATCGGTGGTATCGGTGGCTGACTCAGGCATACCAAGTTCACACCCTGTGCATATGATGAAACTGTGCCACCTCCTGCAATCTGTAACATCAGTGCAGGTACAGGTTAACATGTTGCTGATGCACAGGGTGACTACATAGACGTGTAGTAATAGTATCATGTTGTTAACAGTAATATGTGCTGAAATAATTGTGGGTATATCACAGCATGCCTGATACAGTAAGGGTGTGATTGTCATGTACTGTTGTCTACACCCATGGTAAGTAACATAGTGTATCATCTGCACATGTTGGCATACTTGTGGTAAGGATGTCAACAGAAGGCTACATACATAGGTAGCACAGGGGATAAGGTAATGAATGTATTAATACACAATGATGGGCATGTAAACTGCAAGTGGCATGTTGCCCACACTGGACTCTGCAATGCGGATGTTTGAGGATGTTAATATGTGTGCAGTACTACACAACTGGTACAGGACACACAGGAGCACCCTAGCACTGCAAGCTCACATCTCATACCATGCTAGACAGCCCCAACACACAAAACTAACTGTCACAGGATGGAGAGTCCCCATACATGTCAGGGATACTGTGGTGGCAGGCCAGGTAGCATACATCCTACTAAGTTTGGAACCACTGAGTGAAGGCTCAGTGTCTGTTATTTGACATGTGCATTACTGCAGGTATGAGCACATGGGTTTCCATCCAGTTATTTTACATCCTGACAGTACATGGACTGTACATTTGTGTGCGTGCTGAGACTGGACCCTAGCCATCTGACCTGTGTATTTCCATGTACATGTGCATAGTGCCTGCATATTTGCAGTGTTACCTACTGCAAGTGGTACAGCTTGTTTGTTGTACAATGGACTACATGCAGCCCTGCTTACTGTAGCTGTATTTGCATGCATGTTTGCTTGCAATTACCCTGAAATACTGATCCCACCTGCAATGCATAGTTACAGAGCTTCTGTGGACTCCTAGTGACATCTGCATAGCTTACTATATGTATGTCCATGTCTCACTTGACAGAATGTCACTGTTTGTCCTGTTCACATGTACGTTGCCTGTGACACATTGCATATGACTTACCTGGCATTTGTCCACATGAGCAGTCATATATGCTACTGTTAACTAATCACAGGCACTACACCCTCACATATTCATCTTCTGTTGAACCACCTGCTTCACTAGGGATGGCTTGCACCTGTCACCCCTGGGCTTTCAGATATTGGCAAAGGCTCTTGCTACCCCCATAGTGCCTATGTTAGGCAATGCTCAAATGAAAACCCACCTTCATAGGTATCACAAGGGATAAGAAACTAAGAGTAATGCTACCCAACGCCAGAGGTATAAACCTCAAGATGCATGCACCCGAAACTCTCCTTGGCATGGAGAACATCGATATCTGTGCAGTAACAGATGCCTGGTTCAGGGCTACTGAGAGCACCCCAGCACTATCAGGTTATACCTCATACCATGCTTTTCAGCCCCAAAAATTGGAACGAACCACAAATGGAGGGGGAGTATTGATATTCATCAAAGATACCCACACCTCCAGGTTGGTGGCAAAGCACCAAGCATCAGAGACTATCCATGTGCAACTAACAATGGGTGAAACTGCCTTCCAGGTTGTAGCCTGCTACAGACCAACCTCCCAAACCCAAGAACTGCACTCGGCCATCCTGTGAACAGTGGACATATGAAGGTCTCTCCAAACACCATTATATTGGGCGACGTCAACTACCCAAACATAGACTGGGAGCATGACTCTAGCTCCAACACCCTAGGCCAAAGATTCCTAGAATATATGAGCTCAAATGCTATGGCACAGCTTGTTACCACTCCCACAAGAAGGGGAAACATACTGGAACTGATCATCGCCAACATGGGGACTCTATGCTCCAGACCAGAAGTGTATCCCTCACTGGTAAGATCAGACCATAAACTAATCTCACTGGATATTCACATCCCGACCCCACCCCCTGCCCAGAACACCACAGTGAACAACTTCTCTAAAGCAAATTCATACTCCTCAAAACTGAGGTGGAAACCTTCAAAGCCCCCGGGCCAGTGGAAACTACAGGCCAGACTGCAGATTCCTCTATAAATGCATTCTATGGACACCTTCAGGAATGCATGGATCATGTGATCCCGAATAAAACCAAGACCCAATCCTCCAAAGGCAGACTTCCTGTCTGGTGGATCCCAGCTATAAACAAACTACACAACAGAAGGAGGAAGCTACTAAATGATACAGCAAAATCCCAAAAAGGGAAGGCAACACTGATCAGTATTAACAAATAACTACAGGCACTCAAAAGATTGTCTAAGGCCAGGTTCGAGAGAAATTGCACAGGACACTAAGGATAATCACAAGACTTTCTTTAGTTATGTTAGGAACCTGGGTGGTAATTCTGAGATATGCTCAGAGGTAGTCCAAAATGTCAATAGAAACACCAAACCCACAGACATTACCAACATTCTAGCTGACAGGTTCAGCGCAAACTCCCCACCCCCACACCAAAAGTGCAAATATGTATCCCAGCAGAGTGCTGCCCCCCTGACATCTCAGATGCTCAGGTAAGAGCCGCCCTCTCCAAAGCAATACACACTGCATCAATGGGACCAGACAGTGTCCCGGGCTGTGTCCTACATGAACTCCAAGACGTGCTACAACCAAACATAAAACTGCTGTTCAATCCCAGCCTTACTACAGGATATGTGTCCAAAGAGTGGCGTACAGCAACAGTGGTCCCTCTACAGAAAGGGGGTGCCTCAACGGATCCTGGACACTATCGCCCCATAAGCCACACTAGCTCGATCTGCAAAGCTATGGAAAGGATCATCATGGACCACATAAATATAAATATTGGGGACCTACAGACACTGGTTCATACCCAGTTTGGTTTTGTTAAGGGCAGATCCTGCCTCTCAATGCTGGTTGATTTCTTTGAAACAGTCACCAAGGCCATTGATGAGGGGAAGGTGGTCCACACAGCCTACCTGGAGCTCGCAAAAGCCTTCGATACAATACCCCAATCGGGCATTCTAGAGCAGCTCACCAGCTTAAATATAAGCCCCTATGTCACTAGATGGATTGCACACTGGCTCAAGGACAGAACCCACATGGTTAGAATTGCTGGAGCCATGCCAGACTCCAAACCAGTTACAAGTGGTGTCCCACAAGGCTCAGTCCTGGGACCTCTCTTGTTTGGTATATATATTTATCGGAGGTACAGGCCAACACGGAAGGACTGTGGCTGACCAAATATGCAGATGACTGCAAACTGGCCATCATAATCGACTCTCCAGCCGACACAAGCATCTTCCGAAAGGGACTCATAGAAACAGACTACTTGTGCCAGAGCCATGGCCTCCAGCTGAATGCAAACAAGTGTATGGTCATCCCCTTTGGCAAAAACAAAGTGCCCAGAAAGTACCACATAGGTGGTACTCCATTACGTACAGAAGAAGTAAGTAGGGACCTGGGGACCCAAGTTGATAGCAATCTCTCATTTGACAACCACGTGGCCAAAGTGGTTAGAAAGACATTTTATATAGCCCACCGCATCATGAAGGGATTCTCATCTACATCAGGGGAGGGCATCGTGCCTCTTTACTCATCCCTCATCAGGCCCATAATTGAGTACAATCCCCCTGTTGGGATGTACCTTACCAGATACCTGCAGCAACTGGAAAGACCCCAAAAGTACCTCACCAAGAGGATCAAAGGGATCAAACAGATGCCATATGCTGACCGGTTAAAGAAACCCCAGCTCTACTCAGTGGCATACCGCCTGTTCAGAGGCATTCTGTGCCTAATGTATAACGCCATGTCAAACCCGGAATTAATGGGCATGCTGCACCTGAGAATATCCAAATCCCATCGGGCTACATGCTTGCGAGACCTGAATATCAGCACTGAAATAAATAGGACATGCTGGAGGGACAGATTCATAACCCAGAGGCTCACTTCACTCTGGAATAAAATCCCAGTCCAGGTTAGGCAGAGTCCCTCATTGACTCTCTTCAAGAGGGATCTTGATGAGTGGATGGGACATTGTAGGTTTACCCTGGGTATCACTTCTGTGTCACTGTTAGACAGAGGCACAGTATACTAACCTCGGAAAAGGGCATGGCAAGATATATTTACAATGGACGGTGACAGCCAAACACATTCTGGCTAGGTTCTTAAATGCCATAGGGCAGATAGCCTAGTATGAACCTATGAACCTATGAACCTATGTACCTTGTTCCCCACTGGCCCTATGTGCTGTTAATCACCATGGCAATCACAATACCATGGTAGCATGTGCAAAGGTCAGTTGTCAGTCACCTTTATGGTACAGTTGTGGAATATGTGGGTCATGTGGCAATGTCACAGCTGCCACATGTACACAGTCAACCCTCTCCCCCTCCACATGGACGTACAACACATGTATGAGATGGAACTACATAGCCAAACTGGGGACTAAGCACTCTGAACCCAGTACTGGCATAACCTGTCAGGTGGCATGCAATACTACAGTGACTACAATACCAGTCTGATGTAGACCTACACTGACAGCAATACAAGCACGTGAGCACACTGGGCCATTTGTGGAGCCTTAAAAGAGCATCCTGTCTGAGCAGCACACACCTCTGCAGCTGGCACACAGGCATACGTTATGCCTGAACACATCACGCATAACACATAGCACACAAATCCTGTGTGCCAAACAGTCACAGCCTGTACGGCTAGACAACACACCTGTCACAGTTGTGTTAGCTACCTTTATTGTCCGGTACAGTGTGGTCATGCTCACCAGGCTGGACAAGGTGAAGGTCACAGTGATATGCCCGTGGGGCACTATGGTCCACCTCATAACACAAGCATACAGGTCAGTCAGAGGCATGGACACATATGACTCAGTCATTGTCCATGCCACATACCTTCTCCTGCTGTACTTGTAGGGTGCTGACATCATCAGTGTTTAGAAAGGGGAATGTGCGTCCTGTAGTCTGTTCTCCTAGTTGCCAAAAGGGACATTTCCCTCACACAAAATTGCACACAAACTAACCCCTCTTATCAAAACACACACACTTGCCATTTGCAGGACTCAAACCCCTATCTAGCTATGTTATGACACTCGAGACGGACACATTAGCAGTGCACTCTTTTCACATTAGTGGATGGTTTCCCTTCTCCTGCTGTACTTATAGGGTGCTGACATCATCAGTGTTTAGAAAGGGGAATGTGCATCCTGTAGTGTGTTTGCCCAGTTGCCAAAAGGGACATTTCCTTCACACAGACTTGCACACACACCAAACCCACTCACACTGAGCATTTGCAGGATTGAAATCCCTACCTAACTATATTATGACACTCGAGAAGGATGCATTAGCAGAGCATGCTATTCACATTACTGGGAGGTTTTTCTTCTCCTGCTGTACTTATAGGGTGCTGACATCATCAGTGTTTAGAAAGGGGAATGTGCATCCCGTAGTGTGTTTTCCCAGTTGCCAAAAGGGACATTTTCTTCACACAGACTTGCACACAAAACCAACCCACTCACACTGAGCAATTGCAGAATTCAAACCCTAACTTCACTATGTTATGACACTCCAGACGGATGCATTAGCGGAGCATGCTATTCACGTTAATGGGAGGTTTTCCTTCTCCTGCTGTACTTATAGCGTGCTGACATCATCAGTGTTTAGAAAGGGGAATGTGCATCCTGTAGTGTGTTTTCCCAGTTGCCAAAAGGGACATTTCCTTCACACACATCAAACCCACTCATACACACACTGAGCATTCGCAGGATTCAAACTCCTACTTAATTATGTTATGATACTCGAGACTGACGCATTTGCGGAGCGCGCTATTTGCATTACTGGGAGGTTTCCCTTCTCCTGCTGTACATATAGGGTGCTGACATCATCAGTGTTTAGAAAGGGGAATGTGCATCCTGTAGTGTGTTTTCCCAGTTGCCAAAAGGGACATTTCCCTTACACAGACTTGCACACACACAAACCCCACTCACACACACCCACTTAGCATTTGCTGGATTCAAACCCCTACCTAACTATGTTACAACACTCGAAACAGATGCATTAGCAGAGCACGCTATTCGCATTACTGGGAGGTTTTCCTTCTCCTGCTGTACTTATAGGGTGCTGACATCATCAGTGTTTAGAAAGGGGAATGTGCATCCTGTAGGCAGGCAGACGCCAAGCACACTTAGCTGTCATTCCCTAGGACAAAGAGCCTAGTGTTGACCTCTACATCCATATGTTTAATTGTCAAATGCACATTATTTGTTGCTGATAGACTGTTTGCAGGTCTTTATTGCCATAGTATTCCCTGTTTGTATGAACAACTTGTGTATATGTGGAAGATGTTTGCATATGGGAGGGATCCACTATATCACGTATGTCTCTGTAGTCATTTAACTGTGTGCACTGGGCAGATTGCTGTAATGTGGTTGGTTCCTGGAATAACACGTACAAATACCACATATGTGTGGCCAACTGCTTAACTGAGATTTGGCCTAAGTGTGTGAGCATGCCCAGTTCAGCCTTCCCATGGCATGTTGTCTGACATCATTTATCAAAGTGTGTGAGCATGCCCAGTGTGAGCTTTCCATATGTTGAACTCTGCAGCCCACCACATTTATGGATGAGTGTGAACTTCAACAAAAATCTCCCGTTTATGGTTGTGTGTCATGTTGTGTAGTTACTGTCCAACTGCTTTGTGTGTGGACACAACAGGGATTATACTGTGCCTGCAGGGTTTGCATGGGATACTTTGCATACAGTTGTCAACATCCTTTCATACTGACCTAACACTGTAGTACTGTATAGTGTACTGGTTCAGTACTTTGACTGTGGTGGACAGTATCCTGGGCTTTAGTCCTATCACTGCTTTACATTTCCATAGTGAGCACAATAGCCTGGTTAGGGGCCAGTTGTGCACATCTGACCATGTTGCATTATGTTCAGATATGAACTACTTAAACCAGGCTTGTCCAACATTGGTAGTGTATTCCACAACATAGGTGTACATTTGCAAACACTAGCGATGTGCCCTAGGCCATTTCTAATGCTAGTCGGAGAGTGTGTTTGTCCTTCGACACACATTGTAAGTGGAGTTTGCCATGACATATGTCATGGTTAGTATATTGTGCCCCTGTCTGCCTGTGACATAACAGTGATACCCAGGTAAACCTACCATCTCCCATCCACTCATCAAGATTCCTCTTGAGGAGAATCGATGAGTGACTCTATGGATAGCCTGTACTGGGAGTTTACTCATGGGTGGGGGTGGCTTCTGTGTTATGGATCATGCAGTACAGCTTGTCCTATGTATGTCAGTGCTGGGGTTCAGGTCTCTCATGTGCATAGCTCACTGCCATTCAGATTGTACAAGGTGCAGTATGTTTATTGATACCAGCTTGGACATGGCTTTATACATCAGGCACAGCTTGCCTCTGGGTGGGCAGTATGGCAGTGTGTAGCTGCAGTTTGTTTAATCAGGCAACACATGGCATCTGTGCAAGCTCTTTGATACTCCTGGTGAGGTACTGTTGGGGACTTTACAGTTGATGGAGGTGTCTGCTGAGGTACATCCCACAGGGGCTATTGTAGTCAATTGTAACGCTGATGAATGATGACTGCAGAGCCACAATGACCTCCCCTTATCTAGATCTGACAACCTTCATGATTAGGTGGGTATATGGTATGTTTCTGTAAACACTACAGCCACATGTTTGTCCAATGCAGGATATCTATCACCTTGTGTCCCCAGGTCTCTCATTACATGTTAAGTACATAATGGGTTAACACCTATGTGGTAATTGGTGGGCACTTACTGTATATCCATGGGGGTTGACTATACACTTTTCTGCAATTAGCTTGCTGACATGGCTATGGCACCAGTTGTCTGTTCCTATGTGGCCCTTTTGTGGAATGCTTGTGTCAGCTGGAGGGTCACATATGGTGAGCAGTTTGTAGTCCTCTGCAAACATGTTCAGACACAGTCCTTCCATGTTGGCCTGTACCTATAGGACATATATACCAGACGAGGGAGGTCCCAGGACCAAGCCTTGTGGGATGCCAGTTATATCTGGTTTGTAGTCTGACATGGCTGCAGCATGTCTGACCATGTCAGTTCTGTCCTTGGTCTGGTTTGCAACCCCTCTACTGACATAGGGGTTTATATTTAAGCTGGTGAGCATATCTATAATGAACACGTAGGGTATTGTAGGGTATTGTATAGAAGCCTTTGCAAGGTCCAGCTATGCTGTGTGGACCACATTGCCCTCATCAATGACCTTAATGACTGTTTCATATGAGTCAAACATGTTTAGAGGCAGGATCTGCACTTAAGAAAGCCACACTGGGTAGGGTCCGGTGTCAGTAGGTCGCCAATATCTTTATGTCTGCGGTACATGCTGATCCTTTCCATAGCTGTGCAGACAGAGCTTCTCAGGATTCTGGGGTGGTAGTTTTCAGTATCCATTCAGGCAACACCTTTGTTGAGAAGGACCACTGTTGTTGTACACTGCTCTTTGGGTACATATCCTGTGGTAAGGCTGACATTGAGCAGTAGTGTGATTTGGCATTCCATTCTTCTTGGAGTCCATGTTGGAATCAGCCCAGGACACCATCTCATACCATTGCTGCTGTGTGTTTTGCTTTGTAGATGCTGGCTGTTACCTCAGCATCTGCAATGTCAGGGGGCCAGCAGTCTGCTGGGATAGATATTTTGCATTCGGGGGGGGGTTTGCACTGCACCTGTCAGGATGTATGTTGGCAATATGTGTGTGTGTTTGGTATGTTGTTTGTAATATTTGTGCGATTCAGAGCATATCTGTGTATTCCCAACACGGTTCCTAACATCAGTTGTGGAAGCCTTGGGATTATCCTTAGTGTCCTGTACAATTTGTATCCTCATAGGTTCATAGGTTCATACTAGGCTATCCACCCTAGGGCATTTGTAAGCCTAGCCAGAGTGTGTGTGTCTTTCGCCACCCCTTGCTATGTGAATATTATCGCCATTTATGATTTGCTTTGCTGTGCCTCTGTCTGGACATGACACAGTGAAGACCCCCAGTGTAACTCTATGATCATCCATCCACTTGGCAAGATTCCTGTTGAAGAGTGTCAGTGAGGGGCTCTGCCTAACATGGAGTGGGATTCTGTTCCAGGGTGTGGGGATCCTCTGGGTTATGTATCTGTCCCTCCAGCACATCCTATTTCATTATGTGTTGAGGTTGACATCGCTCACTCTCACAGCTCCGATGGCTTTGAGTTTTCGGGGGTGGAGCATGTCCATTACTCCTGTGTTGGACATGGCCTTGTACAACAGGCATGCAATGCCTCTGTGTAGGCAGTATGTGACTGCATTCAGCTGGGGTGTCTACAGCCAGGCAGCATAGGACATATATTTGAGACCCTTTATCCTCTTGTTGAGGTACCTTTGAGGTCTTTCTAACTGCTGCAGGTGTCAGGTAAGGTACATCCCAAATGAGGCATTGTACTAGATTATGGGTGTGATAAGAGAACAGTATAGGGGCACAATGACCTCTGTTGACGTAGATGTGAATCCTTTCATGATACGGTGTCCAATATAGACAGTCTTCCTAGCCACATTGGCAATGTGAGTGTCACGTAACAGGTTACTGTCCACTTGTGTCCCTAGGTCCCTGATTACTACTTCCATACATAATGGTTTATCACTTATGTGGTAATTTGTGAGTACCTTGTTTGGTATTTGGCGGGACATTCATACTGTCCAGTGTCTTCAGGACGGCTGGGTGGGGTTCCTGTGTGTGAGAGTGTGGTCTGTAGCATGCTACAGACTGTACAGCAGTCTTGCCTACAGTTAGTTGCACATGGGTGGACTCCAATGCCTTGTGCATTGTCAGTTACCTGGACATATGGGTGTCTGTGCTGAATATGGATACTCACCCTCCTTTTATGTTTTGTTTCAGGTTTTGGGTCATGACACATGATATGTGGTATAACCTGGTAGTGCTGGTGTGCTGTCAGGAGGCTTGCAACAGGTTTCTGTCACTGCACAGACATCAATGTTCTCCATACTGGGGATGGTCTCGGGAGCATTCATATTGGGATTTACACATCTGGCATTGGTCAGCATTACCCTTATGTTTCTTTCCACTTATGTTTTGTAGGGTGGTGGGTTAGTCTTTTCAGCCTTGCCTACAAAAGGCTCTATGGAGGTGGCAAAAGCCTTATCCAATATCCAGAAACCCAGGGGTAACAGGTGCAAGCCATCCCTGGAACAGCTGCGTGGCTTGCAAGCTTGACATCCCAAGCAGACAGACATTGGATCCCCTTGGAATGACACCAGTAATTGTGCCACTTGTTATAACTGATCATTCCGTGTTTGTACTGTGGCATCATTCTTGGTGAGGGTAGGATGCTGCAAATGGTCAGTGTCATACCGGCCTGGACTACATAATCGGAGAGCTCATCTATGTCTCTTTTCATGTAGTCCAGGGAGGTACATCTCAGGTCATTCACACCAGCATGGACTATGACTGCATCATATTTCTACTTGCTTTGGGGTGACCTGCATACTTGTGTTATGTGGCATATTGTAGCAGCCTACAGGCAGCTTACTGTACCCTTTCACTTGTTCAGTCTGGTGTGCAGGACAGCAGCGTGTCTCACTATGGAGTCACCTATTACAACTGTATCAGGCATGTTGTTTCTCCTTCTGGCCTGTGACTGTTTGGCACACCAGCTTTGTGTACTATGTGTTGCATGTGCTATGTTTGGAGGTTGTTTGATTGGGTGTCTGCTTTGGAGACCTCTGTTGGTGTGGTGTGTTTGTAATTTGGGCCTCTGGGAATGTTTTTCTGTGTTTATGTCTTTGGTTTGCAGTTGTGATAGGTCTACGTGGGACTGGGTTTGTGATGTGTGTGGTTACCTTCTCCTCCTGACTAGTTTTGGGAGTACTGAGTTGAGGGAGCTCAGCCTCCAGTTTGGATATATGGTTACATCTCTCACATATATTTGTATTTCTTGGGGGGAGTTGGGGGTTGTCTGTGTACTTGGGGCAGGTGTAACATTGCCTCAGGATTCACAGGTTCAACTTGTTGTGGCTGGCCTTAGTGGATTGTCTGTGTGGACATATTTTGTTGCCATACTACTGATCGGTGATTACTTCTTTTTTTATGTTTGCTCTATCATGTAGTAGCTTCCTCATTCTCTTGCATGGTTTGGTTATGGCTGGTGTCCACCATGCCAGATGCCTGCGTGTATGGCATTGTGTCTTGTTTTAATTTAGGATTGCATAATCCAAGCATTCCTGGCAGTGTTCATGGAATGGCTGTATTAAAGGTTCTGAGGTGTGGCCCATATTTTGCACCTGCACAGGACCTTTAATGGATTCCACATCAGTTTGGAGGAGTGCAAATATTGCTTTACACATGTTTTTCACTGTGGTTTTCTGGCCAGGGACTGTGGTCAGGATTTGTATATCCAGTGTGATTACTCTATGGTCTGGTTTTACCAGTGAGCAATACACTTCTCGCCTTGCCATCCAGTACCCATGTTGCTGATTATCACATCCAGTATGCTTACCCCTCTTGTGGGAGTGGTACTTTGTTCCTGGGCATTTTGGTTTATGGATTCTATGAACTTTTGTCCTACAGTGTTGGAGCTAGTATAATGCTCCCAGTCTATGTCTGGGTATTTTCAGTCACCCAATATAATGTGGTTTGGAGGACTTGATATATTCATGTATTCCAGCATAGGCCAGGTGCAGTTCCTGGTGTTGGGATGGTAGTCTGTAGCAGGCTATAAACTGGGGGGCAGTTTTAGCCTCTGTTACTTGACCATGGCTAGTCCATGCTGCTTCTTGTTGTGGTACCAACATGGGAGTGTGGTTATCCTTGACAATTATTGCTAGTCACCCTCCTTTTGTAGCTTGTTCCATGTTTTGAGGCTGTACAGCACAGTATGAGGTGTAACCTGGTAGTGTTAGGGTGCTGTTGTGAACCTTGACTCAGTTTTCTGTTACAGCACAGATATCAACATTCTCCATACTGGGTGAGTTTAGACTGAATGCATCTTGCTGTTTAGACTTCTGGCATTGGGTAGCATTACATCTAGGTTCTTATCCCTTCTGATACCTATGGAGGTAGGTTTGTGTTTTGAGCCTTACCTATTCAGGGCACGCTGTGGGTAACAACAGCCTTTGCCAGTATGCATATGGCCTGCACTGATAGGTGCACGCCAGTCCTACCAGGTGGGGCATCATGTCATGCTCAGCATGTCATCCCAGGCTGGCACACATTGGATTCTCTTTGACTAACTGCGATACTTCAGCCAATTATTGCACTTGATCATGTCATTGTCATATTGTGGCATGATGCTTGGTGAGGGTAGGATGTTAGTCACGGTCCTCAGGTGTGTATATAGTACATGGTGTTACATTACTTAACACATGGCATTCATGCCTCAGGTGGTGCTGCAGGGCTGCCTCTGTTGGATGCACATATTACACTCCCTGTACATGTTTGTGAGCAGGTCATGTCATTTTAGGTATCCCTGTTATTATTTGAGTGAGTCAGAGGGGGTATCATTCCCAGGGTTTCTACTGAGCCAGTGTATGTGCTATGCGTTGCCTCTTTGCTAAGGCCAGAGCATACTGGGCACGCCTCCTTCAGCCTACTGGGGCAGGTTCAGGTTGTTCCTCCTCTGAGTCACGCTCTGCCTGTGATGGCCTTGGCAATGGTGGGGGGGCTGTTTGGCCCAGCCCTATGCTGGTCCTGCTGCAGCTGTTTTCGCAAGATCATATTATGTAGCATAGCACATACCATGACAATTTGTGTACATGTAGTTGGTGTGTACTGCAAGGCTCCACCAGATGTGTCCAGACACTGGAACTGTGACTTGAGCAGCCCAAACACATGCTCTATTACATTACGTGTTTGTGCGTGTGCCTCATTATGGCGTTCCTGTTCAGGTGTGTGTGCGTTTCTGATGGGTGTCATCAGCCACGGCTCCAGTGCATAACCTTCATCCCCCACTAGGTGTCCATGTGGGATGTCCCCATTGGCAAATGTCATGTACAGCTGCGTCAAATGCCAGATGTGGGAATCATGGTAGCTCCCAGGGCAGCCAGCACACATATTCATTATTATGCCCTGGGCATCACACACGACCTGGCAGTTGATGGAGGGGAAGCCCTTGCGGTTAATGTAGGCCCTGCCCCGCTCACCGGCTGGTGCTTTGATGCGTATGTGCATGCAGTCTATTGCACCCACTACCTCAGGGTATTCCGCTATTTGCTGGAAGAGACGCATATTGCTGGCCAATACCTCACGGGCATTGGGGAAATATACATAATCACCGACGTGCTGACATGGCATCCAGGAACTGGTGCAGTACCCTGGAGGCTGATGCCTGTGATATCCCCATCATATCACCAGTTGGTCTCTGGAAGGTACCTGTTGCTAGTATTCTTAGGCCAACACATACCTTGGTTTCCACTGGGATGGGTTCCCCTCTGTTGGTTCTGTGTGTGAGGCGTGGCCTACACAGCTCCACTATTTGCTGCAGGAGGTCTCTGTCCTCTCTATAGCGCTCTACTATCTCCAGCTCATGTAACCCGTGGTAGGTGACCCTGGGCCTGTACACTCTTCTCCGTCTCCTCACTGTGGGTTGTCTGGCACCATCTGCATTGTCACCACCCTCAGCAAGTCGCCTATGTCTCATTATGACAGCTATGGCAGCCCCTAACATTTCTGCTCTGAGTTCAGCTTTTTCAGTTTTCACTTCTAATAGCTTACTCCTGTCTTGCAGTGTCTCTTGTGAGAAACATCCTGCACTGCTGTTTGCAGAGTTTTAAGTGCTGGGTTGGGCTACTATTCTGCCTGTGTAATTGCCTGCTTCTAATTGTTTTCACCTGCTAGCTCCAGCAGTATTCCCTGTTAGCTTCCTACTAATTCTGTTGCTTCCTTTTTCCTTTCTGTTTCCTGAGGGGGGAGCAGCGTGCATACTAGCAGAAACATGCTCACAGTGGCTTACACGCACGCACACATGCTTACACGGTTCAGAATCTGCTTATTCGGGTTAAAACGCACGCACACCCACGCAAACAGTGTTAAACATCTCCCAACACGCTCCCACATGCTCAGTCTGTCTTACATGCGCGCACACTGTCTTACTCGCGCTTCATGGTGCACACACGTGCGCATGCATGCCCAGCAAGAAACTTTGGTGTAGGCAACAGTGTACACCTTCCATTTCTTGACTTTCCCATGCTTATGTTGTGGCACTCCTCTTTCCATGATATGTGTCTGACATCTGTCATGTAACTCTGACCCCCAACGAACTGCATTTCTTTCTGCCATTCCCCCTGTGATGTCACCTATCTCCTACTCTGTTCCTCCCCTTTCTGTAACTCATACACTACTCAGAATGTGCTCATTTGCTATGTGACAGTGGAATTCAGTATCCTAACACTCATTTGCATCAGATTGCCTACTAATGCTTAGTTACATCTCTTAGACTCAGCTTCCCCTCTTGGCAACCACTAAACGGTGGCCATGTTGTTTTTGGTCTGCTGGTCCCTGCATTGTAAATCCATGTATTGCATAAAACCCACATTTGTGGGTTTATAACCTTCATTTTTATGTTTTATACAGTGCAGCCCGTTTGCGTGGGGCTGAGCTAACAAAAAAATTATATTTTTATTACTTTTGCATCAGGTTACCTTGCCAATGGCCACATATTTGGCCATTGGCATGCTGCCTGACACATATGCACCCTTTATTTGGAGCTGACATGGCTCCATTGTGTTTTTTGCAGAAACGTACTCAGTTGTCAACTGAGTACATTTCTGCAGCTAATACAGCTCTTACACGGGCTGTTTTGGGCTTCCTGGATCGCTAATCAACCTCATTTGCATGCTATTCGGCTGCGAGTGAGGTGATTAGCTTATCCACGCCCACTCCATGTAAGAGACGTTTTAGCTGGTCTCTTACACGGACTTTGGGCTGTTCCTGGATCGCGAAGACTGCATGGAGTCTTACACTACTCTTAGACTCCGTGCAAGCCTTCGTGAATCCTGCCCAATGTCTTGCTGTTTCTATGGAGTCAAAAAAATTTGCACTGTATATTGTATTTAAAAGTTAAAATGTGGTTAAATCATATCCCACTCTCTCTTCCCAGGTTCAAACATATTGAAAATCTACTTTACTTTCTATCAAAATGGACGTACTTATTCATTAATATAGCACTCAGATTTCAACTCTATGACTTAATGAAATTAATCATTTCAGGTAGTATTAGTGAAATCTAATAACATTAAATATGCAATAAGCTTTAAAGCTAACATGACCAAACATCAAATTTCAGCTTTCAGAATACTTTCAACTATTTTCATATGATTCTGTATGTAAAATATATGATCTTCAGCATTCACATTTCTGGCATATGCATGTATATATAATACATATCTTTCTTATAAACAGTTGTTATTTTAATGCCCACTAATATTCAACCTTATTCCATATAACTTGTATTTCTAAAAATCTCCCATCAAAAAGCTATTTAATCATCAGCTCTCTACTACATATTGCAGCACCTGTATATATTTCTTAACTTACTGATGTTGCTTTTTTATTAATCTTACATAGCAGATATTGCATTCCTTGCATATATTCATATTATTCAAAAGATGTTTACTCTTATTAATTCTAGTATTACAAGCAATCTTGATTATATATAAAATAATGCCTTCTTAATTTGAATGTGTGTTTTAGCCATTGCAAACTTTTGTTTTGATCTAAGCTTCACATCCTGACTTTAGCATTTGATGACTGCATGTGAAAATGACAACTCACAGCACACAGTAGCTGCTAATTTCCTCTGTAAGTTTCTCATTCTTCTTAATTTTTTAAACTGTTATAAACAGTAACAAACACCTAACTTTACTTCTTTCCATTACTGTATATAGTTAGATTAATAACACCACAGCATAAACAATTATCATTCAGAAAAATGTAAGTAAATTATATGTCAGCAGTAGCTCAATATGAAATATTACTTTAGCTTTTGTTTTACCAATTCTTCACTTCTAAAAATAGAAAAAAATATATGTTATTTTGAGTGGATTTCTTACATATATACTTTAAAAAGAAGATGACATTAATTTCTGTTTTCATAGACATTGTTGATACACCTTGACTTCCTTTTCTTCCGAACAGCTAAAGGCAAAAAGCAAAGCAAGTATGAATCCAGTAGTCTGACACAACTGAAACATTCTTTTGTTCTCAAGGTTTTTGTTATGTGTTACTTGCTTTGCAAATGTGCTATGAAAGGAATGTGTTACACAGGACCAAGGAAAACAAAATCACCAGTACTTTAACACTTCTAATTTACATATTACATAGTTCTGACATTCAATTAACCCAGCAATTTACATACTAAGAAAAGCTGTACAAATAAAATACAGTCTTAACTTATATAATCTTAAAGTTACCATTTCTATTGCTTAGAATGTAATGATATTATCTTGCAGGAAGTATTTTTTTAACATTTAGAAATACCCTTATAGGTTTAGTTAAATGAAATACACTAAGTTGTTCACTGTAAATATTGTAAAACAATGAAAATTACCATTTATGTTCCTCATCATGAAAAATGTTTTCGCTTAAAATATAAATATATATTTAAGTATATTTTGAAGCCTCAAGTCCCATATAAACCTTTTACTTTTGAGGGTAAATCTATTGGTTTGGAAAATAAAAGTCCTGCAATCAGAGAATAAAAGTCACAATGTTTTAAGGTTTCTAAATTTAGAAGCAGTTTTCAGGAATTCAGTTCACTCTATTCAGTTCTACTACATTTCTTTAGTATTATTAAGGATTTTATTGTTGTTAACAAGAGTGGATGCCTCCTCCAGTGTTTCAAATATTTTAGTTCATTCAAAAAGAAATAATTTGATCTTAGCAGGAAACTCCAAAGCGGCTTTAATATTGTTCTTTTTAAGTTCCTTGATCAGTGATAAACGGTTTGCTTTGACTCATTTTCCTAATGGAATAATTATTGCCAAATCTGACTACATGTTCACCTATTTTAATAGGTGGAATAGACTATGTTTTTTAAACATATTTGATCTTTTTCTAAGCTAGACATAAAAATAACTATTATTGAACATGGGGTTGAATTTTCCATCTTTGAAGGTACTCTCAGAGATTTATGTGCCCTTTCAATTCCGAAAGTTAAAGTTTCAGGTAGAATTAATGTTTTATCTAGTTAGTTTGTTAATAGTTCATTACATTATCTCTATCATATTTTTTTAGGTATACCATAACTTTTAAAGTTATTTCAACTTAGTCTGTTTTCTAAATCATCAACTTTATATATGAGCCCGTTATTTTGTTTTAAAAGAAATTCATTCTGAGCCTCACTATCAGTTATTTTCCCTTTGTGATCAATTAAAGCATCTTCCATACAGCTGATTTGTGCACGTTGCTGTTTCAAAAGAATTTCTAAGTGTTTCATCTTCTTTCTGGCCTCTTCTTTGAAGCTTACTACTTTGGTATCCAGTTTGTCCATTTAAAGTAATATATCCTGTATACTAGATGTTATTGAATTTATGTTTTTAACACAATAATTCTGACTACAAGTTCTTGAGTATCTCATTTTGAAGTTTATTCTCTCTTAACCAATCAGTTAAAATTCTGACAGGAAAATTACAGCTTTTGAATGCCTTAAAGCTATAAATCTTTTCACTGACTATTAATCAATTAAATTAGCTAACATGTATCTCCAGTTTATTTTGATTATATATTCTGTCAGAAAAAAGTTTTCAGTCATCAAGCTTTTATCAGTTGCTGCTCTAAGTTAGCCATCTTGTTGCAAGTTCTCCTTTATATTCATTGAAAGACTGAGGTATTTCCATTCTTAAAACCACTAACTTTCCAAAAAGGTTAAAGAAAATACTTCTGTTCCAATAATGTATATGATAACCTAGACCTGCATACCATGCCTGAAAATCATATATTTATGACAGAAAAATTAAGCAAGGGATAAAATGATAGTAGGCAGAAACAAGTTATTCTTCTATAGAACTAGCAGCTTTCACATTTGTTAGTTACTTCATTATGCTATCATGTTTGCAAATTTGTCATAGGGAAGTTCTAATACAGTTTAAAGTGTGTCTTACCTTCTTCTGCTGTTCTTGCTAGCTGCACGTTTTGATGGTAGCCCTATATGCTTATGAATAGAAGCCTAAGTTCATGTGGGCAAAAGCACTAATAAATGTGTGTGTGTGTGTGTGTGTGTGTGTGTGTGTGTGTGTGTGTGTGTGTGTGTGTGTATGCATTGTTCTGTAGGACATTTGATAGATATACAGTTTTATCAGTTTAAAGGGAGCTCCTGTGACTGAATACTAATACACTTTTTTTGTTATTAGCATTTCTGTATTTTTACCAAACTTTTGTTGAACACTCCCAAGTATTGCACATATTGGATCTCATGATTGGGAAACCTTTAATACATTTAGCTTTTACTAATTTTGGAGCCTAATCACAACCCTCTCTTCAATAGATAACAATTATGAATGGCACTATTGTTTGGAATAAATCTAAGTATTGTCCTATAAATCAGAAAACTAACATTATTTATACTCCAAATTAAAGTCAGATGCCCCAATACTACTCAAGCATTCACATAGCAAGCCCAAATCTAAATACTCTAATTTAAAAAGACCTGTGGAGTAGAAGGGAAAAAAATAAGTATATATTTATTTATTTATTTATTGACATTTGTTAACCGGGTTGGTCCAGCTGGGTTTGTGGCCCATTTTCACTGGAGACCCAAGGAGAAAAGGTCCAAAAAAAAAAAAACACACAAGCAGACAGTTTACAGAGAATCAAACACTTGAGTCAAAAATATGGTCAAAATCAGTTATACAAGAACTTTAGAGAGACAAAGCAGAAATGCAAACATGATATGCACATATCAATATTTTTACAGAGTAAAAATATATATTTACATATTTACAAAAATAAGTCCAACAGTATTGATTGTAGAGCTAAATAAGTATCCACAATAGTGGAGTACCTAGCTGTCTGTGGAGGGACTGAAAAGGTATATAGTAGGGTTGTGTGGAGCTTAATAGGGGCTTGACAAGGACATATTTTGGAGTTCAGTAGATGAAGTTTGAATTCTTCTTAAAAGTGGGATTGGTGAATGATGGAACAAATGTCTTTTGGGAGTTTGTTCCAGGCTTGGGTGACGGATTGCTTATATAGGAGTTTTCCAGATATTTTATTGGGTTGGTAGATTTGTAGTAAGTGCTGATTAGAGGTACGGTGAGTGCATGGAGGAGCATAGATAGAGATGAAGGAAGAAAGAACAGGGCAGGATGAAGGTTTGGTCATAGGTTCATAGGTGTGTACTATGCTAATGGCCCTAGAGCCTTTACAAGCCTAGCCCATAGGATTACCCTGGCATTGTGCCACAAGACCTTAGTTCCCAGTGCTTCTGTCGAGTATAGTCACTGGAGTGATCCCCGGGGTGAATTTTCTATTTTCCATTGGCTCATCAAGATTTCTATTGATGAGGGACAGTAAGGCGGTCTGCTTGACATGTACGGGAAGTCTATTCCATAGCATGGGCAGCCTCTGGGTTATGAACCTGTCCCTTCAGCTTGTTCTGTTGATTGTGGTAATGAGGTTGAGGTCTCTGGAGCATGTAGTGTGGAGGGATTGGGATTTCTTTAGATGTAGCATTCCTAACAGAGCTGGGTTAGACATGGCTTTGTAAGTCAAGCAGAGATTGCCTCTAAGTAGGTGATATGAGACAGAGAATAGTTGGAGATTTTTGAGTCTGTCCATACAAGACAAGTGTTTAAGGCCTAGGATCCTCTTTGTGAGGTACTTTTGCAGCCTCTCCAGTTTTTGCAGGTGTCTAGTGAGGTACATGCCAAATGGGGCATTGTACTCAATGATTGGCCTAATGAGGGAAGAGTAGAGGGAGACAAGGACCTCTTTCTTCCTGGATGCAAAACCCTTAGTAATGAGATGTGCCACATAGAAGGACATTCTGACCACAGTGGCAATGTGGTGGTCAAAAGAGAGGTTGCTGGGCACCTGTGTTCCCAGATCTCTTATAATGCCTTCTGTGTTCAGTGGACTGCCATCAATGTGGTAATTCATGGGAACCGGGTTTTTCCCAAAGGGGATAATGACACTTTTTTTTGGCATTGAGCTTAAGGCCATGGTTCTGACACCAGTCGTTGGTCTCAGTGAGGCCTTTCTGTAGGATATCAACATCACTTGGGGAGTTAATTATGGCACTCAACTTGCAATCATCTGCGAACTTTGTCAGCCAGAGTCCCTTTGTGTAGGCCTGGACTTCAGAGAAGTAGACACCATACAGGAGAGAACCCAGGACTGAACCCTGTGGGACTTCAGTCGTGACTGATCGGCAGTCTGACATGGAGTCAGCTACTTTCACACTGTGGGTTCTGTCTGTGAGGCAGTTTGCAACCCTCCTAGTGATATAGGGGTAGATGCCTAGCTTAGTGAGTTTTTCTATGATTCCTGAGTGGGTAATGGTATCAAAGGCCTTGGCCAGATCAAGGTAGGCTGTATGACCCACCTTGCCTTCATCCACAGCTTTGGTGACTGACTCAATGAAATCAACTAGATTGAGCAGGCATGATCTACCCTTCACAAAACCAAACTGTGTGGGATCCAGAGTTTGGAGATTCCCTATATCTTCGTTTATTAGGTCCATAATGATGTGCTCCATAGCTTTGCATATCAGACTTGTCAGGCTAATGGGGCAATAGTTCCCAGGGTCTGTAGTCACTCCTCCTTTGTGGAGAGGCATGACTGTAGCAGTGCGCCATTCAGTAGGGACAAAGCCTGAGGTGAGGTTGTGATTGAAAAGGGCACATAGGCGAGGTGCCAGTTTACTCTGTAGTTCATGTAGAACACAGGCAGGGATATTGTCAGATCTCATAGAAGCTGTATTCTTGGGCTTGGACAGTGCTGCTTTAATCTGTGCAGCAGTAATACTAGGTGCTTGGCAATCTACTGGTATTGTGGTTGGTCTTTTGGTGGTGGAGAGAGGGGTAACGTTTGCACTGAATCTGTCGGCCAGTATTTTGGCAATATCTGTTGGCTGGTATAGGAGGTGCCATTGTGCAATAGCTCCGAGCACATCTGGGTATTGCTGTAGAGATTCTTTAAATAACTATAGAAGGCCTTGTGGTTGTCTTTACTATCTGCTGCAATTCTTTTTTCATAGGTAGATTTAGAGGATTTGATGAGGAATCTGAACTTTTTGTTGAGGCTGATAAGAGAGTTTTTCCAGTCTTGACACTTCACCTTATTCTGCATCAGTTTCCTCCTTCTGTTGTAAAGTTTGTTTGTGGCATGGGACCACCAGTTTGGCTTCCTTTTTTTGGAGGAGAGCGTCTTGTTTCTATTGGGTATGGCGAGATCCATGCATTTGTATATGTGTTCATACAGGGCATTAGTGTATGATTCGGCGGTCATGCAGCTGTTCTCCAACTGCCTGGGTGTGATGAAGTTAGCCATCTCTGTTTTTAGGAGCCCAAAGTTAGCTTTGGAGAAGTTTTTTATGGTGGTTACCATTGCAAGGGGGTGTGAGGGATGTGAATTTCCAAGGTGATTAGCTAGTGGTCGGATCTAAACAGGGAGGAGTTGACTATTGGTATAGAACAATGGTCACCCATGTTACTAATGACCAGCTCAAGGATGTTGCTACCTCTAGTGGGGTTAAGAACAAACTGGTCCAGGACATTGGAATTAATGAATTCCAGAAAATGTTGGGCAAGTGAATTGGTACATGAGTAGTTTTCCCAGTTAATGGAGGGGTCGTTGAAGTCGCCCAGTATGTCTTAAGTTGGAAACTGATATTCTCCAGGGTGCTTAGGAACATGGAGCGTGAGTCTTGGGACATGGTTGGGGACCTATAGCAGGCTATGACCAGAATCACTGTCTTACCCAATGTTAGCTGCACCTGAAGTATCTCTGATTCATTATGTTGGGCTACCAGTCTGGAGGTGTGCACATCCTTTATGAATATGGAAACACCACCGCCTTTGGAGCTTTGGTCCAAGTTCTGGGGCTGAAAGGTGTAGAATGAGTTATAACCTGATAGTGCAGGGGTGCTTTCTGCTGCCTTGAACCAGGTCTCTGTTACAGCACAAATGTTGATGTTCTACATTTTAAGGAGTGCTTCAAGCAAGTGCATTTTGAGATTTAGACTTCTAGCATTCAGCAGCATGACCCTCAGATTGCTTTATGGTTGAAATTTGGTCTTTGGAACACCACCTAAAATGGCACTATAGGGGTGGCAAGAGCCTTGGCCAGTATCCAAAAGCCCAGGCATGACAGATGCAGGCCATCTTTGGCAAAGCATTGAGGTCTATCAATCATGTCATCCCAGGCAGACAGATACTGGATCCCCTTAGAATGACACCAGAAACTTAGCCAGTTGTTGAAATCAATCATTTTCTGCTTGTACTGTAGTATCATTCTGGTGATGGTAGGAGGCTGCTCAGGGCTGGGTTCATACCCGCCTGGGCTACATAATCCAAGAGCTCATCCATGTCTTTTTTCATGTAGTCCAGGGAGGTATATCTCAAGTCATTCTCACCCACATGTATAATGACAGAGTTATATTTGTACCTGTTGTTGAGGGACCTGAGTGCGTGGGTTATGTGGTGGATCCTGGCACCTGACAGGCAGCTGACTGTTACTTTCTCCTTATTCAGCCAAGTGAGTGGGATATCAGTGTGCCTCACTATCGAATCACCTATGACTAGTGTGTTGTTATGCTGTTTTGCCTTAGGGGCTTTGGTTGAGTGGCTCGCTGTTTAGGAGGGTTATGTGTCCCGTGATTAGTGTTGTGTTGTGTTGGTCGAGTGCGTTTCTGCCTTGGAGGTCTCTACTGTTTGGGTAGATTTTTATTGGGAGCCTCTGTAAAGGTGTGTGTGTGTTTTGTGTTTTTATGTGAAGGCAGTGCTGGTGTGTGTCTTGGAGGGCTATGTGTTCCATATGGTTGGTGCAAGTGTTGACCTTCTCTTCTTGACCAGCTATTCTGGTCTTGGCTGGAGAGTGTGTGGCTTCCAATTTGGATATATAAGTGCATCTCTTGCAAGTTTGAGTATTGAGAGGTAAGAGGAGATGGTTATCAGTATACATGAGGCAGTTGCTACATTGCCTCAGGATGCCCAGGTTAACAGGAGAAAGCAGAGGGAACTGACCTTTAGACATGCCTGGAGGGGCGGGCATTAATAATAATTACTGGAGTTTCCTTGTAGAACGTTTAGAGCTGGTAGCACTTTTGTGCGCTACAATAATTGCTACAAGAAATCTGGTAAAGAGCTAAACTAATAAGCTAGTAAAAGTGGCAGAGAGGGGAAATCTAGCAGATATCAGAAGCTTACAACCAGTCCAGGATACAGCAAATCTGTATCTGGGCTAGACTAGTTACAGAAAAGGCAGGAAACTGTTTTTTTTTTTTTTGTAAAGAATGAAGTGTAGCATTTGAAGTTGTGACAGCAGTAGAAGATTGGGGAATTCTAACCAACGGAGAGTATTTAGGGCAAGGCAGTGACGTGTATTGCATGGAGAGTTTGTGATAAATCTAGCTATCTTGTGGTAAGTTTGTTGGAGTTTGTTTAAAGCAGTAGTTTGGATGTTCGTGAGTACTGGGGCAGCATATAGAAGGGGCAGGAGGAGAAGAGCTTGTGCAAGGGATAGTCTGGCATTTGTAGTTAGATTTTTTTGTTGTGATACAGTAAACCAAGTTTCTGCTGAGTCATTTTTATACTTTGGAGGATGTGCAAGTTGCATTTGAGTTCATCATCTATGATGACCCCAAGGAGTTTAGTGTGAGCTTCAGGTTGGATAACACTGTTATTAGAGGAAGTAATAGTAAAGGTGTATTTGAGGTGAGAGAGAGATCGGTGGAAAAATAATAAGAGTTTGGTCTTTTTGGGGTTGAGCATGAGTAGATTGCTGGACAGCCACTGTTCAGTGGATAGGAAGGCCTGTTGAGTAAGGGTGTGGAGATAGGTGATATTGTCTGAGATGGAGATGAGAGTCAAGTGGACAGTTGGTATAGGTAGTACCTAGCAACATATCATTTCAAAGCCTTCATCACAATACATCAACTGACTCCTAAAAACATCTCCCTAGACTGTTGAGTATCACAAAAGATATTGAGTCTACTCATATTCCTTAGTCATCACAGATCATGGTTAGATGAATGATGGCATTATAATAAATTGAGAAAAAACTGCACAAATATCAGTAAGTCTGACATCCTGCATGACTTGATAGGCAAACAAAAATGGCACTCCTACTACCAAGGAAACCATAAAAATAAAATAGCAATATACATATAACAATATTGTCTTACAGCCATGTAATACCATGCTATGACTTAATATCCTGGGCTGGCCAGAAATTATCTGAATTTGATAAGAATTCTCTTTGAGTCCAAAACGGTAAAATGAGCACTTCCACAGTGTTGTGACAGATGGTTGATTGAAAGTTTATTTTATGATGAAGCTCATAACCATGGGTGCTTAACAAAGTTTCTCTCTATGGCTTCTTATAAGACTATTTCCTCCATAGAACAGCAGTGAGGTGCTATTCATAGGTTCATAGGTTCATAAGATGATACTAGGTTATTGGCCCTTATAAGCCTAGCCAAGAACTGAGTCCATGTTACCTCAAAGACAGCACCTGTTTCCCCTGTCCAGCAGGGACACAGGTGGGATCCCTGGGGTATATTTCTGTTTCCCATCCAGTCGTCCATGCTCCTCTTAAAGAGGACTAGAGTGATACTCTGCCTGACATGGAGAGGGAGTCTATTCCACAGATGGGGAGTCTTTGGGACACAAATCTATCCCGCCAACAGGTTCTATTAATGTCACAGACCAGGTTAAGGCCTTGCATGTGGGTTGTACAAGTGGAGTTTGTCTTACAGATATGTAGCAACTCCATCATAGCTGGGTCTGAAATGGCCTTGTATGCCAGACACAGGTCACCTCTGAGCAGTCTGTATTAGACCGAGTAGAGAATCAGGGCTTTTAGCCTATCTGTATAGGATAGGTGTTTGAGACCCTGGATTTACCTGGTCAGGAACCTCTGTGGTCTCTCCAACTGCTACATGTGCTTGGCAAGGTACATGCCAAAAGGGGCATTGTGCTCTATAATGGGTCTGATGAGGGAGGAGTACAAGGATGCTATGACCTCCTTGTTGCTGGATGAAATAGCCTTATTTATGAAGTAGCCCATGTAGAAAGCCTTCCGTACAACAGAAGCAACACGGTGGTCAAAAGTCAGGTTGCTATCAACCTGGGTGCTCAAGTCCCTCACAACTGATTGCATGCTTAGTACGTTGTTATTAACGTGATAATTAGTGGAGATGACATTTTTCCCAAAGGGGATAATGATATATTTCCTCCGGCATTCCGATTGTGGCCATGCTTCTGGCACCAGTCATTAGTTTGGGTAAGGCTCTCTTGGAGGATGTTCACATCACTAGTGGAATTTAAGACAGTGCCCAGATTTGGAGTCATCTGCGAACTTCTTCAGCCACAGACCACTAGTTTTGGCTTGCACCTCAGAAATGTGTATCCCAAACAGTAGAGGCCCCAAGACTGATCCTTGGGGTACACTGCTCATTATGGGTCTACTACTAGAGTTGGCTTCCCCTACTTTGACTGACTGGGTTCTGTCAGTGCATTGTGAATTGTTAATCAAGGAAATGCAAATAATTCACTGATTTGGTAAACCAAGAAGGGAAATGCATACATAACGCATGTTAAATTATTCATACAGCTATTTAATGTACAGTTTTCTGTTGAATGTTACTGAAAAGATATTCTTAAAAAGAAATTAGAGAAAGGTTTGGAAGTAGAAAAATCTACCTCTCTCTCTCTATTCATATATATATATATTTATTTATTTTTTTCAGTCTGGTTTGCTCCCCTGAGGTGCTCATGCTGAGCTGTAATGTATCCTGTTAATCAACGAGTGCTCTTGTGCTCTTTCTGGTTAAGTATGGCTTCAGCAGTCTTATTTGTTCTACATACAATGGCAGCTCTTAAAGTCATGCCCTAGCATGTTATGAGTGTTTCCATGTCAGGGGCGGCTCGTGGCATTGGACTGCCGGACTGCGGCCCCCTCAGCAAAAAAAAGAAAAAAGTACTTTTTAGTTTAATTATTTTTTTTTTTACTGTCTCAGACAGTTCAGTTGACTTAGTTACTCGTCTTTCAAGTTCCTGCCATGGCGAGTACACGCATGCGCACTTTGATCACTTCGGGTTGCGGTGGTTTTAAATAAAGACATTTTTTTTTCTCTTTGTTTCTGCTGCAGCCCGGAGAGCAAATTAAGGCATTGGTGTGATGCCCAGCAGTCTATGTGGTTTGGAATCGAATAGAATTGGAAGGGGTTCGGACTGCCACATCTGCAGGCACGTACATGACGTGCTTGGGCTAAATGGCTGCTGATTGGTTGTCGCTCTCTTCGCGGGCTTTATCTGCTGGGAAAAGCGTGAGAAGCAAACAGTTGCAGCCAGTTTCGGTTGTGGACCGACTCGTGAGTCGAGTGAATTCTTGATCTTGATTTCGATTTTTTGGTGGCCTATATATCATTAGCTAATTGCTGTGCTGGGTGTGAGCAGCTGAAGGAGAAGTAGAAGAGTACAGAGAGTTTTCATCTTGGTGGTGGTATGTATAGTCATTAAATGATGACAGGTATATGGGTTTCAGACATTGTATCCTTCATATAATGCTTACTAATCCAACGCTTTTTTATTCTAGTAACTTTCTAAGCATATAAGAGAAGCATTTAAGATCTGTTCTTAATTCTGGGGTTAAGAAGTTGACAGAGCAGAGGGAGTTGCAGTGAATTTCACCATATGGTTGTCACAGGCGATATGCTGCTCTTAATTATGACAGACTTTTGAGCTACAGAGTTTATGTTCTTCAGAAAAATGGCTTCTAATGTAAAACTTGTTGTTCTGATAACTAACTAGATAACAGAGGAAGAATATTTCAAATTTGTCACAGATGATGGATCTTTGCCCCCTTAATTGTTGTCTTTTTTTCCCTGGTTGCTGTGCTAAGTGGTTGAGAGCTGTGGCTGCAGTTCTTTTTTGGTGAGTCATGTGTTAGGGGCAAAATACGGTGATTAACCTGCCCCATCTACATGATCTACATTGCTATGGATTCTTGTTTTTAATCACTTTTGCTAAATACAAGCAATCACCAGAAGTGGTTATCTGTTTGGAAAACAGTCAGTGAATGAAAGCAAAGGACTGCTAGAATGATGCAGTGATTATTGTTGTAGCTTGGTTGGGGGTACGTTTGTGGTGACTTCTTTTTTTTTTTTTTTTTCATTTTTTTCTGGAAGGAATCTAGAAGAGCTGTGGGCAGTGGTAACGGTACACATTTCCCACAGCATCATACACTTATATCTTTTTTTTTTAATTTTTACAGAAGTCATCATGGGGTGTGATGTGCCCTATGTTGCAAATGAAGAAGACTACTGTGGCTCTTATTTATGCCCAGTAGTGGCATGTCAGGTGGATTACTTTGGCTATTTCACTACTTTTGGGAACCACACAAGAGATGATTGTCACTTCTCATTGGTGACTGATATGGTTTGTTGTGGGGACAGTATTTGTCAAAGGGCAATACAGCTATTATGTTTCTGCCAGTCAGATATAATGTATCACAGCAGAAAGTGGAGATACATTTCTGGCCCATTATTTTATCTAAGGTGCACAGTATTACTGCTTTTGTAAAGGTGTGTGAGTGTAAAATGCCCCAGTTACTATATACTGATGGCTAGAGAGAACAAATGGTGGTGGGTAGAGATACTCAGGCTTGAACCCTATACCTTGTATGCAGGTGTTAAAGACCTGAATTCCCTACCCACCACCATTTGTAAAAAAATTGCAGATTTTTGCCTCATATTTGAGCTGATCTGTTCCTCATAATATCTGTGGTTTACAAATACTGCAATGCTTGATATTTGATGGTGCAGTGGTAGCATTGTTGCTTTACAGCTGCAGGTTCTTGGGTTTGATTCTTGGCTGGGGTGCCTTCTGTGTGGGGACTGCATCTTGTTTCTGTGGGTTTACTTTTGTGTCCTCCCATGTTATAAAGACATGTCTGCATTATTTCTTCCTGGGTCTCTGCTGAAAATTGTTTTTTTGTTCCAAGTCAGATTGTCCTGATTAACAAATGTTAAATAAAATTGACAGGCATTTGAATTTCAGACTTCAGGTTTCTGAGTGTTTAATTCCTTGCATATTTACTGGTGCAGTGGTAGCATTGTTGCCTCACAGCTATAAGTTTTCTGGTTTGATTCTTGGGTGGGGTGCCTTCTGTGCGGAGTCTGCATCTCATCCCTGTGTTTGTGTGGATTTGCTCTGGTATCCTGCTATTTTACAAAGACATGCGTCTGCAGTATTTCTCCCTGGGCCTCTGCTGAAAATTGTTTTTGTTCCATCAGAAGTAAAATTGACAGGCATTTGAATTTCAGACTTCATATTCTTTAGAAAATACATAGTAACACAACCTTTTATTCTAGCAATTTTCTAAGTTTATAAGATGAATATTTGAAATGTGTCCTTATTTTGGGGACTGTATTACCCCATTATTGGCTTTGTCCAGGATTTTTGTGCTAAGATTGACAACTATGGCAAGAACTGAATTCACTGAATATGTCTGAGGGCTGTATTCCCTCATTACTGGGTTTGTCCAGGTGTTTTGGGCTAAAAGGTTGACAGCTATGGTGAGAACTGAATTCATTAAATGATAGCCATTTAAGTTTCAGTCTTCCTCCCTTTCACAAAGCAGCTGATTTGGCATAGTAGTATGTTGCTTTGACTGTTTTGCACAGGGACCTTGGCAGTAAAATGTATGGTGGTAACACAGCATTTTTCTTTCACAAAGCAGGTGACTTTGGCATAGTGGTATGTTGCTCTGACTCTTTTGCACAGGGGCCTTGGCAGTAAAATGTATGGTGGTAACACAGCATTTTATTCTAGCAACTTTCCAATATTATACAAGCAATGTTTAATGTGTCCCTGGTTTTTGGCCTTTTGACCCCCCCCCCCCAATAAATTTGGCTTTTTCCAGATTTCTTGTGCTATGAAGTTGAGATGCAGTTGAGTAGTGAGTAGATTTTGCAAGGAGCTGAGAGCTGCAGGGGAAGAGAAGTTTAGTGCTGCTTATGCTAAGTCAGCTTGTATTGTTAATAGCACAACAGGTTATGTACTTGCTTTTAATGCAGAAGGTTGTTGATTCTACTCCCACAAGGGGTGAATGCTGCCGTATTGAAAAAGTTAAGATGCTAACTATGAGCCTGTTATCAGTTTGCCATCCATTTCCTATTGCAATATTACTAGCTTATCATTTTTAATGTAATATAGGCAATTTATTCCTCGGGCATCAGACACTATTTTTCGATGAAACCATGAAATATAAAGGTGTTTGCTTGCAGCAACCTCTTCATTAGTTACAGATTTATTTAATGTGAAATTATTTAGATGACTTTTTTACTTCTTCAGAGATTGTGCATATTTACTGATAATGGTGGACTGTAGAATTGTGCATATTTACTGATCATGGTGGACTGTAGAAGTTTGAGTTGACTTATGATTGAAATGTTCTGAATTGGGCAGTTTTGTCATTATTGGTGCATGCGTTTTGTTTCACTGTTTACTGGAAAAATGTTCAAAACAATAGGAAGGTGTATCAAAGAGCACATGTATGTTTCATATGCAAGGGGCCTATAATTTGAAAACAGCCCAGAATTTATCTTTATCTGCCACTGGTAAAATAAGAAGTTATGTACCTACCATAACGTTCCATGTTAGTTGTCTTCTCTCGCCTTCTTTCTTGCTTGATGGGTTCGGAGCCGATCCTCGGCTCCGACTCGGCACTTGCTTTAGCTCGAGAACTCCTTTTACCAGCTCGAGGCAGCCCCATATCCCATGATGCAAGGCAGTAAGTACCCAGATCTCGTTTGTGACAAAGGGCAATAACACCAAGCAAAAAAATACTTCCCAAAGGAAGAAGAAACTTACAGATGGAAAAAGGACCAGGTCTGAATGGTCTTTAGCATAATAGTTTCTTATACAAGGTCTGTCCAGGCCAGGGGGAAGGAGGGAGGGTCGCAAGAAAGAAGGCGAGAGAAGACAACTAACACGGAACGTTATGGTAGGTACATAACTTCTTAATGTTAAGTTGTCAATCTCGCCTTCATTCTTGCTTGATGGGACCGCGTCCCTAGCACCTCTATCCTGGGTGGCTCAATGGAACAAACTCTTGAGGACTGTAGAGCCAAAACTGGCTCTGTCCCTGGAGGCCAAGTCCAATTTGTAATGGGAAACAAAAGTGTGAGGAGTGGCCCAAGTGGCCGCTGCACAAATAGTGTCCAAAGGAAGTCTAGCCTGAAAAGCTGTAGAAGTAGCTAAACTCCTGGTTGAATGTGCTTTAGGTTTTGAGCACAGCTGTTTTCCCCTGAGCGTATAGATTTCAGTGATGACCGAAGAAAGCCATCTGGACAAAGTCACTTTAGAAACAGGAAGGCCTTTTTATTATCCGCATAGGAAACAAAAAGTTGATCTGATTTTCTAAATTTTTTTGTTCTGTCCAAATAATATCTGAGTTGACGGTGGACGTCAAGATAATGTAGCTTTTGTTCAGCCCTATCTGAATAGTTAGGAAAAATACCGGAGATCAATGGATTGATTGAGATTGTTCTTTGAAGCAACCTTAGGTAAAAGGATGGATTAGTTCTCAAAGATACTCTGTCTTTGTGAAAAATCAAATAGGGGGGTCGAACCGAAAGAGCATGAAGTTCAGACACCCTCCTGGCAGATGTAATAGCCACTAGAAATAAAGTTTTCCAAGAAAGATATTTCAGGGAACAAGAAACAGCTGGCTCGAAGGGAAAGAATCAAGGATGTCAGCACTAAATTTAGATCCCACTGAGGAGGAGGATTCCTGATTGGAGGCTTCAGTAGGAAAATTCCTTTCAAGAAGGCCCTGCAGAGCCTATGGGACATAATATTATGATCTGCTATCCCGACATGAAAATTAGAAATAGCAGCCAATTGAACTCTGACTGTGGAAGAAGAGGAGCCTGCATGAAAAATCTCTGCTAAGAAGTCCAGAACTGCCTGAACAGGGGCAGTAAAGGGATCAATATTTTGGGCCTTAGCCCAATAAGAGAAACGTTTCCATTTGCTTGTGTAAATCCTCCTGGTAGAGGATTTTAGTGAAGCTACTATGATGTCTCTAACTGGGTTAGAGATCAAAGGAAGCCTGGCTAAGGAAGGAAGTGGAGCAACCAAGCTGTGAGGTTGAGAGAAGGGATTGACCGGTGCAGCTGACCGGATTGGTGAATCAGTAGATCTGGCACTGGGTCCAGATGCCACGGCTGCACCAAAGGTGATGATGGAGGAACGGAACCAAACTTGTCGAGGCCAGTAAGGGGCAATGAGAATCAATTTGGCTCTCAAAGCGGTAGCTTTCTGGATCACCTGAGGGATCAGAGGAAATGGAGGAAGGCATAAAGAAGTCCCTGGGGCCAATCCTGGGTCAGAGCGTCTCTGGGGGGATGGCCTGATAGAGGAAAGAGGCTGAAGAAGTCTGGACATTTGCTGTTTTGGGGAGTAGCAAAAGATCGCAACATGGACGACCCCATTCCAGAAAAATCTCTTCCGCTATAGATTGTTTGAGAGACCACTCGTGAGGCATGAGAATAGCTCTGCTCAATCTGTCCGCTATAATGTTGGTTTTCCCAGGGATATGCGTTGCTACCAGAAACCGATGAGAGGAGATCGCCCATTGCCAAAGTCTGAGCGCTTCTCGACACAAGGGGTAGGACTTGGTTCCGCCCTGTTTGTTGATATACCAAACTACAGACATGTTGTCTGTGTGGACTGCAATTGTCCCTACGGGAAGAAAGTCGTTGAGGGCTTGCAACGTTAAAAGCACTGCTCTCATCTCCAGGACATTTATGTGCAGATGGTACTCGAACGGTTGCCACGTCCCATGAACCATCCTGCCCTGATAATGACCCCCACCCGATCAGGGAGGCATCCGTGGTGACAGTGGCTATCGGGGACGGAGGTACAAAGCACCTGCCTTGGTGAACCTGAGACGATGTGATCCACCAAGCAAGATGTTCTTTGCATGTTTGTGTCACCAGAATCTGGTGACGCATTGGGAGTTGCTGGTATGACCACTGTGTGAACAGCATCCACTGAAGGAGGCGCATGTAGAACCGAGCCAGGGAAGAAGAGTAATGGCCGCAGCCATGAGACCTAATACCTTTAGAACCATTCTGGCCTGTACTTTCTTGCTGGCCAGAATGATCCTGACATGAGTTTGAATGTCTGAAACTCTTTGTTCTGTAAGGGTAGCTGACATCCGAACAGTATCTAAGTTTGCCTATGAAGGTAATAGACTGGCAGGGCGATAAGGATGACTTTTCAAGTTGATTGAGATGCCTAAATGAGAACACAGGTCTATTGTGTAATCCCTGGCTTGTATAAGCTGATGCCTGGTGGTGGCTGACAGGAGCCAGTCGTCGAGATACGGAAACACCTGGAATCCCTGACGTCTCAGGTGAGCCGTTACCACTGCCATACATTTGGTGAACACTCTGGGGGCCGTAGTGAGACCAAAGGGCAGGGCTCTGAACTGGAAGTGACTGGACCCCAGCCGAAAGCGGAGAAATCTCCTGGAGTGTCTGTGAATTTTGATGTGATAGTACGCGTCCTGAAGATCTATTGAGCACATCCAGTTGTCCTTCTGTAAGAAGGGCAGAATTGACTGAAGAGTGACCATTCGGAATCTTGTTTTCCTGACAGACTTGTTGAGTCTGCTGAGATCCAATATTGGTCTCCAGTCTCCCGTCTTTTGGGGACCAAAAGAACCTTGAGTAGATTCCGGGCTCTGAATGGTCTATTGTAACTGGCTGAATGGCTCTTTTTTGCAGTAGTTTTGCGATTTCTAACTCTGCAATGTCCCTTAGACCGGGTGGTACATCTGGAATGGAACTTGAGGGGAAGGGACTTTCCTCGAAAGGAATTATGTAACCCTTGGATATGATCGACTGTACCCATCTGTCTTGAGTGAGGGAATGCCAGGCTTCTGGGTACAGTGATAATCTTCCCCCGACTGCCTCCAAGGAGGGACAGCCGGGCAACACCTCAGGGATGTTGAAAGGGCTTATCAGAGAGAGGCTCCCTGTTTCCCTGGTTCTTCGGACCCCCTCTGCCTCTAGAGCGGTGTCTGTTGTTGTTACCCCCTCTGCCTCTAGGGGTAAACTGACCACGTGAATCCGGCGTGACTCCTTGGGATTTACAGAACCACATCTTCCCACCCTTCTGTCCTTTGGGATAAGGCCTAGAAGGGGTGGAAAAATGGACTCCAACAGCAGAAAGAGTCTTGCCGTCCTGCTCACACCTGGTCAAGGTTTCCTTCACCTGAGGGCCAAACAAAGCTGACCCATCAAAGGGAGAATTTGTGAAGGATGCCTTAAAGGGATCCGCAAAATCACATAGCCGCATCCAGGCTTGGCGTCTAAGAGCCACACCTGTGCCTGCGGCTCTACTCGCTCCATCCGCAGCATAAGATATTAGCCGCATGGAGGAGTTAGCAATGGAATTGAGGGTTCCTAGCTGCGAAGCAATCTTTTCTTGAGCCCCTGCAGCTGTAGGATCCTGAACTACTTCTCCCAGCTCCTTGAGGATATCTCTTTGGAGTCTGGTGAAGTGACATAGGTAATTCAGCGAACGCATAGCAAAGGTCGCTGAGGAAAACATCCGCTTACCGTACCTATCCATGGTCCTAGAGTCCTTATTAGGAGGATGGACGGGCACGGAAGGATCTGCAAGTTCCTTTTGGTGGCCGCAGCCACCACCATGGCATCAGCGGGACACCCTTGGTAAGGAATTGTTTGTCACTAGGGCAGTGATAAATTTAGAAGGCCTCCTAGGGACTGGCTCTACAGAGTCAGGAGCTGCCCACGCCTTCGTGCAATAACCTGCATAAGGGGTCGAAGGCGGAGACACCCAGGAGGTGGAGGGCCGAGATCCAAACGCCTCTAGGTATACTGACTCATCCTCAGAGGGATTGTTGGTGGGCCAGTTTCCCTCTGTTTCAGAAGTTCTAGGATGTCTGAGAAAGAGACATCCTCAGAGGGGATCTAGGGATCCCTCTGACTCATCAAAGTCAGTATCCGAAGTGACAGACTCGGGAGTCTACATGCTTCCTCTTACAAGTCCTCTTCCTAGGAGGATCTCCCGAAACATCAGGAGAATCCTCGGAAGAGGGGAAAATTCCCAATGGGGAAACCTGAGGCAGAGGATCTCTGGGTCCTGTAGCAAGAGAAGTGGCAGAGATGTCAACAGGTACTATAGAGGGAGGAGCTACCGGAACAGACTGCTGACTGATACCAGTGGCCAGTACACTCTTCATCACCTCGAATGCTCCCCTCCCAGGCAGGTCCGAGAGAACCCGCTCCATAGAGCTAGGAACTCCAGGGGCCACCGAAAGGGAAGTCTCCGAGGCAGATGTCGGAGCCGAGCTCACCAAGGCCGAGGCTCCAAGGGGAAGAGCGGGCTCGGACAAGGGTCCGATGCCACTCACCCCCTCGGAGGAGACCATGGAAGCCCGACCACCGAATCCCTCTAAGGAAGAGGAGATAAGAGTAGAGGCTGAAGGAACAGAAGGGGGTATCCGTCCTCCAGCCGTAGCAGTAACCATGCCCGAAGACTCCAACTCCAAGCTCTGGGGTAGAGTTGAAGGAGGAACTGTAACGGGGTGTGGACCAACAGTCGTCTGCTGAGACGGGCTGTGTAACATTTGGGCCAGTACCTGTGACTTGAGTAATCTACTGACCACTCTGTCTACGTCAAGATCTGACAACCTGGATGACCTTGAAGATCGGCTCCGATGGCTCCGTTCCGATAGAAGAGGTGAAGCCGGAGCCGAAAGTATCGGCTCCAAGGAAGGAGACCTCGACCTCTTCCTGGAATGAGCCATCGGAGCCGATACTACAGATCCTGTCGGAGCCGACTTCTCGGAGCCAACAGAACGTCTCGATGTATCGGCTCCAGCCGGAGCCGATACAGCCACCAAAGTAACGGTGTCGGAGCCAATCAGAGCCGACACCGATGCCTGTGCCACATGGGTGTCGGAACCGATCGGAGCCGACATCGGCGGGACAATACAGATTCGGCACCGATAGCCATCGGTGCCGAAAGCTTTGTTGCCAGAATCGGCTCCAGCCGGAGCCGATCTCGACTCAGTACGAGTCGGAGCCGAGGCCGCAGGCTTAGATACAGAAGCCTGGGCCTTGGCAGGTTTTGTTGATTTTGGTGGAGCCGACTTAGCCGGAGAGCCCTCCGGCAAGAAGGCCCCTAAGAATCAACTTGTTCGTCTCTCCTGCAGGACTCTCTGGCTGAAGGAGTGACAAATAGCACAGGAGTCCTGCAGGTGAAGAGGGCCCAGACAATACAGGCAAGAAGTGTGACCGTCTGTCAGAGACATCTTCTGACAGCACGAGTCACACTTCTTAAAACCTGAAACCCTCTCCTTTGACATGGTGCCGAACACACAACACACACACACCAGTCAAATTAAATTAAACAAAATACCAAGAGGTATTCTATAAAACACCAACACACACACCCTAACAGGGGGGGGATGGGATAGGGAATTGACTAACAAAAAATTAAAAGAGACAGGGAATTTCTGTCAGAAAGGGATAGAATTAAATTTAAACTATCAAAAAATTAGTTTTAGACTAAAAGGGGCTTGAAAAATCACAAAAGTGAACAACTTACCAGGAGCTGGTAAAAAGACCTCCCAAGCGAAGCGGCAAACGAGATCTGGGTACTTACTGCCTTGCATCATGGGATATGGGGCTGCCTCGAGCTGGTAAAAGGAGTTCTCGAGCTAAAGCAAGTGCCGAGTCGGAGCCGAGGATCGGCTCCGAACCCATCAAGCAAGAATGAAGGCGAGATTGACAACTTAACATTGTATTTTCTTTGAATGTGGGTTTCAATGCTGTTTCAAGGAATGTGAGTTTCAAGGGCAGAGAAGTTTTAATGCTAAGTTTGTTTAGCAGATGTCTTAGTGTTTGTGCTGTAAAATGCAAAATAAAACTTTCAAATGAAGTCCAAATCATCATAGAAGTAAATCAGTATGCACATTAGTGTTTATGGTAAATGGAGTGAAATAGCCAAGTAATGGATCATTGGAATGGCTGCAGGGGGAGGCTCCATTTGACCATGATTTTGTGAGGGGGAAGGGTGGCAAACTTAGACAGCCCCAGCTGAACTACACCTCCCAACTGTCCAGATTTTCAAAGAATGAATAGATTTTTGCTTCTTATTTTTGGTTTGTTCCTCATAACATTTGTGGTTTTCTGGCAAATCATTTAGGAATTAAGTCACTAAATAATGACACACTGAGTTTCAGACTTCATAACCTTCAGAAAAATGCATGCTAAAATAAGGCCTGTTGTTCTATCAACTGTCTCAGTTTATACAAGATCAATTTTTAGTACTGTTTATATGTTCCCCCAATATGTTTGGCCTTGTCCAGATTTATTGCATTAACAGGTTGAGAGGTACATGCAAATAAATTGCTTTATAGAATTAGGCATAGCCAAACCTCTCTACTGTCCCTGATTTTGGCTCAAATTATTGCTCTTCTCCTAATAATCCCTCTGCAAAATAGCAATTTTGGAAGAAAACATGGAGGGTTTACAATTAAGAAATAACTGTAATAATCAGAGTTATAGATTACTTTTATTTCAGAAATGCATGTAGATTATTTTATTTTGTCAGCTGCTCAAGTTAGCAGTACTAATATTAAAGTGTCCCTTCTTTGACAGATCCCCAGCTGTATTATGTGGCTGTTTTATATTTTTACATCACATTTTTGGTCCATTTTTCATAAAATTGTGTTTTCTGGCAAATTAGTGACAAATCATTAAAGACTGAAGTTAGAAAATAATGACAGACATTTGAGTTTCAGATTTCACATCATTCAGAAAATTCATACTAATGCAAGACCTATTCTATTATCTTTCTAAGTTTATAAGAGCAATATTTAAAAAATTGTCCTTATTTTTGGGCCTTTGTCCCACTTCTTTGTATGGCTTTGTCCAGATTTCTTGCTCTGAGGTTGAGAGGTATGACAAATGTGTCAGGGTCATCACAGTCAGCCAGAGACATTTCAAATTGTGACATACTTGTTGCACCCCACTCCCCCATGTAGTGACTCTGGATGTGTCGAAGCAAGGCAAGGAGTAGTTATGCAGTGTAAATGTACAGAATTATTACTCAAAGTGCCTGTTGCTCTGTGTTTAAGTAGCAATACTTTAATGACCATCAGATAAGCTTGGCTAAGATTGTAAGATGCAAGTAAGCTTTAATAAGCATACTGTTAAAGAATTGCCAACATTGAAAGCCTTTCTGTTGTTGCCATGTAGAGAATACTTAACTAGATAACGTATAAGCCTTGGGTATTGAAATACATATGACAGTAGTTGTAATAAAGGACAGGATTACATTATTTTAAGAAGCTAATTACACTTGGAGACTACCAGTCATCTCTGCAGGCTTTACCCGTAAACTAAATAGAATGCCAATTGTGTGGTCCATAACCTGTACAGTAATCCTTTTAAGCAATGTATCTTGAGCTTATTTCTTGTTTGCTTTTCATTTTTTACTTTGATCATGTTTTCCCCATGAAACAAGTAGATAGTTGTCAGGCAGCAGGTCTTTTTTTGGATAAGGAACATTTTTACAAGTGGGGGCATCAGAGATGTCTACTTTCAGCATGTTACTTGGTACTTTAATAAAGCTGATTATAAATTATAATTAGAACTGCAGTGCAAGAAGTGGTTTGAGTGGAGTGCTGCTTGTTTTTCTTATACTTGATTTTGACTGGCATTCCATTAATGTATTTAAAAAAGTAATTTATTTTTTCATGCCTCACAACCTTTTTGTTTCCATCTAGATATTAAAAAGCTGTCATGCAGCCAATGCATTGAAATATTTTTATTCTTCTACACTTCATTCTGTCTTGATTGAACTCTCATAATGACGATTTGGCACCCACAGCAGTGTATTTAGTTAGTTTCTGTGATTTTGAGCATGGCTCCTCCCCTTTCTAGTTGGCTGCACCCCTTCCCATTGACCCCAGCCATTCAGCTGTCTCCTGCAGCCCCCCTTTAATTTGAAGTCACCAGCCACCACTGTTCCATGTTATGTGTTACATTCAGATAGTGAAGGTGCTTCTTGCTAACATGAACAGAACTAATTTTAATAGTCATGTCATGACATATTCAAAAACATACACACAAATACAGGCACATACATACTAACAGCAGTGAATACAATATATATCAGTCTATATAAAACTAATAAAAAAAAGAACATAGACCATATACAACACAAGCATAACACGTTTGTGCAATTGATTCTTGAATATGCTAAGAACCAGTCTGCACTCTCAAATACAAAATGAGAGTACTCTTGACAATATAAACAATGCCACCTACGCTGATATCTTGGAATTAAACATATTCTTTGAATAAAGGCAACAGCTCTATTCCTAGGAAAATTGTTGATATGTAGCCTTGTTTATATATGCATAGAGATAGATAGATAGATAGATAGATAGATAGATAGATAGATAGATAGACAGATAGATAGATAGATAGATAGATAGATAGATAGATAGATAGATAGATAGAGAGAGAGAGAATTATTTCTAGATATTGATATAGCTGTGAAAGGCAGTGTGCTCTCACACTTTCTGTCACTCTTACTTTGCCTATTTTAAATGTGCAGTGAACATTTTTTTGACAGAGACGGCACAGCCACACAGCTCTATTCCTTAAGTAGGGAAGCACACAGGTTGCACAATGAATAATGGCATTCTCTCTTAAAAATGGGAATGGAGTTAGGCATATATTTTCATGGTAAACAAAAGATGTAGAGTATTCTTTGTTTTCTTCATTATCTGTTTAATCCCAGTAGGCACAGCCACCTCTTTTCTGAGATCACACAGGAACACCATTTGCTTAAAATTTATAAAAGATGCTTTTAAACACTGATATTATATCTGAAAGTACAGCAACGTTTCTTAAGAGGCGAAAAGGTATACAAAAAAAAAAAAAAAATCAGTGTAAAGTTATTACAAACACTTTTTGTTCAGATACAAATATTTTTTTCATTCCAGTTTGCCATCCTTCACCCCATATGCCCTTAGTTTCTAAACAGACCTTCTTTGGTAATGTTTCTTAAATAACGTACAACCCTAGTGCAGAATTTTGCTGTGTTGTAATGTTTTCTTTTACATTACAAATTATATATGAAATCCATTCATATGTTTTCTGCACAAATTTGTGGAATTGTATGTTGCAAATAATAAGATACAGGGCCTAAAACAACTGTTCTTTTACATTTACTGGTAAGATGCTATGAAAGGGTGGACAACTGGTTGCAGCAAGCAGAAGAATGTTTATTGTTTTTGCCTTAAGTTACAACAGCCATAAAATGAGTATAAACATTTAGCACTTAGAAAAAATATATACCAACATGCAGATTTTTTAAATGTGAACTAAAGATGTTGCATGATCTGCAAAATGTATCTCAGTGTTGTAGATGACTCATGCCTAATTGATGTTCTAGATTCCCTGCCATTCATTGTCTTTTGCCATTCCCATATTCTTTCCTAGACACCTTTGAACTCTTCTGTTGATGTACATTTCATGATTCAATGTGGCAAAGTACAGCAGGAACCTACCACTCTTTTCATGAAATAATGTTTTCATAATTTAGTGTTCAGTCTAACACCTGTCCCTCTGCGCTCTTCTTCATTCATCCTTTCTATATAGAATCAAGGGTTAAAAAGTGCATTATGTACATTACAAACTGTGATGTGACCATATCCTCCTGCTGTTTTCTCATCCATTACATTTATGCTACCTAACCATAGTGTTTCTTCATAATTTTGTTCTGCCGTGTATTGATTCAAGGGTACACTCTATAGAAACCTGCAATAATTTCTCCTTGAGTAGTTTCAGAACAGGAGCACTCCACAAGTTGTATTATCACTGACATGTAAAACTGGAAGATCGATATTGCATCTTTAGTGCCTATAATTCTATGTGGACATTTCAAAATGCAGTTTTGCTAACAGATGTGATTTTTACCCTGCACAATATAATTATATCAAAAGGGTTTATAATTCACTGATCCTCTGATTTCTTTAACATGTCCAAAGGTGTTTATTTGTACTATGTTTTTTTCTGTATTTTTCCTGCAAACATATATATACAGTGGATCTAAAAAGCTTACACACCCCTGTTATAATGCCAGGTTTTTGTGATATAAAAAGGACCAGACCTAAATCCAACACACAGTCTGTGGGGTGACCTGAAGAGGGCTATGCACAGGAGATGCCCTCGCAATCTGACAGATTTGGAGTGCATTTTCAAGAAAGAGTCATTATGTGCCATGCTGATAGACTCCTACCCAAGAAGACTGAATGTTGTAATTAAATCAAAAGGTGCTTCAACAAAGTATTAGTTTAAGGGTGTGGACACACAACAAAGTATTAGTTACAGGTGTACACACTTATGCAACCAGCGTATTGCACGTTTTTTATTTTTTATATGTTTTCCCCTAACAGATTTGTTTGTTTTTCAATTGAATTGTATAGGTTATAGGTCACATCAAAGGTGGGAAAAGTTTTGAAATGATTTATCGTGGTCTCATTTTTTTATATCACAAAAACCTGGCATTTAACAGGGGTGTGTAAACTTTTTATATCCACTGTATACGTGTATTTCCTTCTACTTTTTATATTAAAATTCTTCTGCTACTTACCTATCAAGCCTGTATGTTACAGAATGCCTTACTAGAGCACTGCTTTACTATTTGTAACTATTCATCCTAGTTAAGTGATACAAGTGAGCACTTAATCTTCATATCACATTGCATTATCTGGAAACATTGTGGAAGAGGCAAATCTGTGATGTAAAAAAGCATTTTGTGTAAAAGTTTAAAAGTGTAAATTTAAATACCATACTCTCTGGGAATTATGATCTATCTTTATGCGGGGTGATTTTTTCCAAGCATCTTTAACAAATTTACACATATGACAAAGGCAATCTTACATTTATATAAATGAAAAACATACAAAATTATATCACTTTTGTTGCAAATAGTTTACATCACAGACACCATTGAAACAGCTATAGTTGTAAACATTATACATTATTTATAAACCGTCCAGTCATTGACAGTTAAGTTTTATATGGATCTTTGACATCCTGCTTCTTAAACCTTGTTCCTGCTCTGCATGTATTGTTCCCAAGGTGACTGTGTCTTTGAAAGAGTTTTAAATTCAGAAAATAATGATTTTTTTTCATGAACAGATTTTTTCAACTATTTTATCGAGGAGAGCATTCCAGAAACAAGCAAAATGGGTAACAACATAAATGTATTTATCTCCAATTTGGTTTGGTTTTTGTATACAAAAGCATTATGTGTGTTAGTAGACTAAGACATCCTAAAGCTGGATAACACAATCCAGGTATCTGAAGCTAAAAATATAGGCTTATTTTAAGGCATTTATACATTAGTATGGCATTCTCTTTTAATTTACATTTGAACAGCAACATTATGTACCAATGATAAGACTGGATGGCAAAAACAGAAATGTACAGTGATGGCAGTGTCTTAACAATGTGTGCATAACAAATCGAATACAACAACATGAACAAATTTTAGTGATTTGAAATGGAGTTGATCCCTCCTCTATTTCATAATGGATGTGCCTACATTTTGAGGAAATTGGAAGACAAGACTAAAAGAATGTTGACAAAAGAAGTCCAGATTAAAGGCATTCCTAACAAAGTGATTTGCACCTTGCCATCAACAAAACACACACACAAATTGCCTGACAAAGAGCTGTATACTTGGTATTTATCAATTCAGCACATATACGCACACACACACACACACACACACACACACACACACACACACACACACACACACACACACACACACACACACACCAGAACAGATATTTGTTTTAGTTAGAAATCATTTAAACCTGAAAGTTTTACAATAGAAGTTTTCTTCATGATGTACATGGTATCATTTTGCATAATAAATTCCTTAGCCTATGGTATGTCATATATAGAAGCAGATATAATACTAAATATAATTGATAATCAAAAGTAATAAGTATTGCTAATCTTTGATACCTTACCCTTTCTCTGCAGTTTGTGCACTGACAGTGTTCTTGGCATGGCCCACTTACTTGCTACAAAACTGTTTTTGCTGCAGTGCTGTACTTCTGATAACAATGTTAAAGAATTCCTCTGACAATACAAGCCTGCCCTGAAAATTGCTGCTCTATACAAATTTTGTATTGTAACTTCATCTAAGGGAAACCATCTGCCAAACTATGAAAAAGAGCATCATAACTTATTAAACAAGCAAAAAATAAGGATTAGCTGCAAAAGGTTCAGCAATACACACACACACACACACACACACACACACACACACACACACACACACACACACACACACACACATACATACACACAAGTGTGCGTGCATCACATTGTACAGAGGCAGATTGAGGATACATCTTTCAATTACTTAAGCAACAAGACATAATATATCAGATATACCAGCTGCTGTTTGTGTGTGTGTTGTGGGTGACTATTTTGAGACACAATTATTTGACATAAGCAGTGTATTTTTGTCTGCTTAGGTTTTCATGACCCACTAGCATAAAGAAGGCATATCATAATTCCTTGGTACCCAGTAAACAGAAACAAAATATCTGTCATAAGGAGTCAAAGTCTACATTTATATCCAGCAGTCTGCAAGTTCCTTAAAGACTCAGCACCAGATAATGGACATGCATCTGATTTGTGCATCACATAACTTGGACATCATGTCTGCATATCTCTTTATCATGCAAACACACCTATCACAGCAATGTCTTTAAGAACAGCTCAAGAGGCATGATGATTTCTCCTTCAAGGTAGTTTACAATGAGAGCAAAATATTTAGGTAAAAAAACATTGCGTATGTCACTTTATTTCACTGTTCATATGTATCTATCACCTAATATTTTCAAGCAACTGTCTGAAAATAACTGTGTTGCTATATGTAGAAAACCTAATTCTGTATGTATGTATATATATATATATATATATATATATATATATATATATATATATTAGAAAAATGCCTTCCTTGGCTCACTTAATATTGGTTAGTGAGTTTCTTAGTCACTTTTGCCTGTGCCTTCTATATCGCTATGTTGTTTTCCTATGTTCATACGCACTTATTGCTAATGTTAACCCTTTGTAAAAATGTAACATATGCAGGTACACAGAAATACAGTAATATACCTAAGTAAAATATGATACAATTAATTTGACTAGACATAATCAAACAGTTCTTGAACACTCATGTCTAGTAAGTTTCATGTTATTTACTTGTCTTTATTATGTTTAATGACAAAGAATTCCCACTCAAAAATGATTTTACAGGGGATGCTAAAGGCAGTAGACTAAATAGACATAAACTGTAGAGAAAACCAAGGCTCTCAGATGATTGGGCATGTCACATTTATAGTCAGAATAATTTTCATCATAGAAGTAGCAATATTAGCACTGTGATAGTTATTGGACACGTGCCACTGTCAGTCCTTCTAATTCAAGTAAACGTTAAAATAATGTGGTACAATACAAAACACTAATCCCATATCAAGATTTTAAATTCTAAATATTTATTTTTAATTTTATGCCAAGTAATTCAAAAATCAAGGTTAGGGAAAGGGGAATAACTGGGTAGGCAGGCTGGTAGGAAAGGAGCCGAATCGTGTTATTACTAGAAGGAAAGAGAAGACAATGCTAGAGAAGACAGTATTTAATTTGAAGATTTACAAAGGAACTGCACATACTAGAGAAGAAACAGAATACTTGTAATTAATACCCATTAGTAAGATAACATCATGAGTGTCTTAGCATTAACTTAGATATGGTTCCACTGTTCAGAGCTCTGTGCAAAAGGACTGGTGAACAAGTTGTTATTGGTTGACACTGCATTATTTCCTGATGTGAAATGAAAGATTCACTTACAAAGATTTACTTGAAATTGTTTTTGCTGTAGATTCTGCCTTAAACCAGACCTTCAGAACTCATTATGGCATTGCCCAATGCCATTTGCTGTGTATATTGGCTAAAAATCAGACCACACTATAGCCCAGATATGCAGAAAGACAGAAGGAGGGAGAGAGAAGGAGAAGAGTGGAATTTACAAATTTTGTATCAGCAGGGAGAAGGCCCATGTATCACAATATGGAGAAGTGGCATATTCACTAATATTCTATGGAGACATGTGTAATGCAGCATTTACCTGTCTAAATATCACTTTTATTAATGCTAAATTGTTAGTACTTTGCAACATCTACTAGATAAAGATTAGACAATGAACCAGACACAGTTCAAGGTACTTTAGGAATACAGATTCTTAAATAGAGTGCCTTCGAATATTGATGCCTTGAGCAGTGAAGTCCACAATAGTGGTGTTCTGTCTCTAGTGAACATGAACATTTTTCTTTTAGGTTCATTTATAGTGAGATATTCATCAGAAAACCAGGTCTGCAACTAACTCAAAGCACTTTAAATGTACTTTGTTATCAGTGCTACATTTGAAGGACAGTGGTTGATTACTGTGTCATACTCAGGTCATAAAATGTTTCTGCATAATTCCCAAAATGCATTTAATTTTAGGGAATTAAAGGCAGTTGGAAGGAATACTCTGAATGAAGAAAACACCACATAAGTCATACTGCCCCCAGCACAACTGACAAAGAAAAAGTAAGGCCAGCACTAAGGAGAATGAAGTTAGGGAAAACAGCAGGCTCAAATGAGGACACAGAAGATATGATCAAGATGTTGGTTGAGTTAGGGGAGAAGTTGGTCTTGAATGTAATCAGCAGTGTGGAGAGAAAGCTATATCCCTAATGACTGTAGACTTGGCATTCTAGTACCAGTGTATAAAAATAAAGGGGACTTTCATAACTGTGGGCAATATAGAAGTATCAAAGTCCTGTCATACTGCATGAAAGTTGTGGAGATAATATAAAGTCAGAAGTAAGATGGAAGATGATCAGTTCAGATTCAGATGAGAATGCAGCACAACTAAAGCAATGTTTGCAGTGAGACAGATAGTTGAGAAGAAACTACAGATGATTAAACAGACTTGGAGATAGCATATAAAACATTCCTCAGAAGTGGATGTTGCCAGTCCTGTGATGGTTTGAAGTCTCAGAAACTTTAGTAGAATTAGTTCAGGCTATGTAAAAGGATCCAATGACACAATATGGGCAGTGTCTGGACTCATCAAAGGGTTCACAGCGGGAGTGGGTGTGCATCAGTGTTCGGTTCTGAGCTCACTGTTGTTCATGCTGGTGATGGACTACATTAGCAAACAGGTCAGAGGGGATACAGAAGCAAAGTTGCTGTACGCAGATAATGCGGCACTTTAGGCAAATTCAGAAGAAGAACTTCAGCAAATAATAGTGGAATAGAAATGATTGCAGAACTGAAGGCACACAAGTTGAAACTGAGTATAGTTAAGACAGTTGTAATAAAAGCAAATAGGGAATCAAAAGAAAATGATAAATGAAACAGAAGGGAAAATAGTGGACTAGATTAACAGCTTTAAGTATCTGGTTGGGGTGGCTGAGAAGAAGGGAATGAGAAGGTCAAACCTAGAATCCAAGGAGCTACATTAAACTGATAGAGTATCAGGGGTAGTGTGTGACAGTAGAAGGTCAAAGAAGCTAAAGATCAATGTGTATAAACCTGAGGTACAACCAGTACTAATGAATGGGACAAAAACCTGATCAGGGATTTGAAGGAAGCTTGAGGAGAAGAAGTGACTTAAATGTGTGTTAGGATTCACACTGTGGAACAGATGAAGAAATGAGGATGTCAGAGCAGAAGCCCAAGCAGCTCCAGTGACAGAGAAGGTTAAAGAGAACAGACTATGATGGTTTGGGCACATGTGGAGGAAAGCAGAAGATGATGATCAGGTAAAGAAGATTTTGGACTGGCAGGAAGAAGACAAGTGGAAACAATGGAATCCTGCAAAGAGATGGTTGGATTGTCTGAAGAAAGAGCAGTGACAGTCAGGCATGACTGTAGAAGAAGGTAGATTTAGTTGGGAGAGATGGCAACACCACAACAGCATTTTAAAAAAAGGGAGTTGGTGATGATGATGATTTGATTTTAGGAAAACAGACATAGACTCAGAACTAACCATTTGAACTGTTTCTATGGACTGGTCCTGAATTGGAGAAAATGTGCCTAATTTTCTTTCCTTTGGTTCTTAATCACAATTAGCTTGATAAGAGGTACAGAATGTCAGGTCTTAGAATTTTTTGAACAAGTTCATTGCTGAGCATCAAGGATTCCTGTGCAAGTTGCCTCATAGACTCATGCTGCCCTATGTAATGAATGCTCTATGTCCCCTTCTTTTCACTGAATTGAGAGCTGAAGAAGAAGAGATTATCATCCTTGCTGGGGACTGGACTTTTTTTCTTTAGGGCATGTGCTCCTCCCCTCTTATATCTGTGAGTGTCCAAGTATGCAGTCAGTTACTATGTGATACAACCATTCCTCTACATGTGACATGGTCAGTTGGCTGTACCCCTTAGGGCTAGCACTGTTGAATGATCCCTCTCTTCTGGAATTCCAGCTCAGATATTACGTTCAGACATATCTGCCACCACCCTTCCCAGTGAAATAGACAAGCAGACAACTCCATCAGTGCCTGGACTGTTAATTCAACCTATGTTATTTGTGTCCCACCTTTTGGCTTTATCAGACTATGAGCTAAGAGTGGTGAAGGATATGTCATGTCTAACAGTGATGAAGGCATTGTGACACATATAGTCCTGTTATTTCTATCAATGACCGATAAAATTGCTGAAATTACTACTAATGTTTTATTTTATTTTGTTTTCTCCTGTATTAACATTTGCTACTTGTTAAAATTCTTATTTTGTAATGCAGTGCAGGTCTATAACCGGCTATTTAAGGAAAGGGTCAGAAGCTTGTTCCTCATAGAAATCTGTGTTAATGTATAGGTTTGCAAATTGCACTTTATTGAATGAAAGGCACTATCAAAAATGTTTATGTGTTTCTGGCATGGTACTGCACTGAAGGATTTTGACAGACTTATGAAGAATATAACTGCTAGTATCTATGTTACTGAATATGCATTTTCTGAGTGTTTTAATGGAAGTATCAATATCATATCTTTGATGAATAATACCTGGAATTCAGGCACATGCCTTCCACAATTGCATAAAGGCTACCATAGAGATCTGAGAGATGCAATGCAGCTGAAAGGCAATTATTAATTACCTACCTTGACTATCACAGCTCAATCAGTAAAAGAGGGGAGGAGCAAGTAGAGGAACATACACAAACACACAAAGAAAGTAAATGAGAGAGTGCAGCCTCTTTTTAAGAGGGGCAGAGGAGGTAGGATGTAAGGGGAAGTCAGAAGATGGAAGGGGGGTTGAGTTATTACAGCAAGCAGGCACAAACAAATATAAAACACAGACAATATTTAATGGGGAGGTGTTCACACAAATGGAGGGGGTGACAGTGGATAAATTAACATACAGACAGAGGGAGGAAAAGTGATGGGGAAGAATGCACACAGAGAAAGGAAGTGACACACAAGGAAGAGGAACACCTGGATGGGGAATAAGGTGGGTATCTCACTCCTGATTCCAAACTGACAGGAATAGACCAAGGAAGAGGTCAGTCACCACTGCAACTTCTCAACCCGCTAGATGTGCTTGATATGTTGGTGATGTTAGTGCTAATGAACAGAGTGGCTTTATAAGATGGACAAGGCAACTCTATAGGTAGCAAGTACAGGCTTCAAGCCGCCAGTCCACTAACTTCCCCATGACTTCTGTCATCACCCACCAGGTGACTAATTGTGACTCCCTGTCAGCATCACTTGGAGAATAAGAAAACTCCCCTCTTGTAAGGAACTTCCAGAACTCAATTGGGACACCCCTAAGATGTCCACCAATGCATGACCTTCATCACCCAATAAGGAAGTAGGCCTGGAACCAGATGGTGTGTTGGTAGGAGAATAATGGGGCCAATGGCAGGGAGGGGACTGATGCTACACCACTGACATAACTGTGGCAGATGCTGCCACATTTATGCCAGTGGAACAGAATAATTGTGGCAGATGATGTACACAATTTTAAAATAAATGGATAAATATAAAACAAAATATCAAATACATTTTAATAAAGACAGTGACAAAGAGAGGGAGGAGTGAGAGAGATAGATAAAGAGAGAAATATACATTTAGAAACAGAAGAAGAAGAAACATGTATATACGTATATTAAAAAAAAAGAACATAATTCTATAAATGTTTCGGATGACAAGTGATGATGACCAGTAAAACAGGTACATCTGGGAGTAACACACAGGTATGAGGTATGCTACTATGCCACTTATGATATTTATGACTAGGTATATAAACTCAACTTCTCTAACTGTATGATGATCATCCAGGTGTGCAGTGTCACTATACCCATGGCCAGGGTTGGGTGAGGTGGGGTTCAGACTGAAGTGGTAAGATGGAGATGATGAATATAATAGACCATGGGAGGCATGGAATTTTGGCCCTGTGGATATGTAGTAAGGGACAAGGTCAAAGATATGTCATGTGGACTTGGACAATGGTATTATTTATGCAACCCAACATATCTATGATGTGCTGTACCCCAGACAGAAAAGCAATTATTGCCAGAATAGACTACTATAAGCAGCTGATTGACAAATGTTGTAATGTACTTTGCTTTGCACCAAGAGGAGATATGGGTATAGTACAAATGCCAGGAGTATGCAATGTAAATCTATCAGCAATGGCAGATCACCACACCACTGCCTTCAATTCCCAGCAGCCCACATACCACCAGCCTAGGCCAGTGTGTATAGTACAGGAGTTTTCAGCCTTCTTGTATGTCAGGCACCCTGAGGCTGTGGGTACTTTAACCAGGAAAAAAAGCCAGTCATCTTTTGAAAATTAGTAATGTGTGTAACTCATGAGTATGTAGATTGTGCATGTTGATTGCAAAGCATCATTTGTCTCCAGGGTTTGTCATATCATACAAAAGACTATGCAGAAATGTGCAACTCCTAACAATGCAGGCTCTACCACTGGGTACTGCTCTGCTCTAGTGACATAGCTAATTAATCATTAGCAAGAAAGGGGTTGTGAATGGATGGATAGATGGATGGATGGATGGATGGATGGATGGATGGATGGATGGATGGATGGATGAATGGATGATGGATGGAGGACAGCAATCATATACACCTCAGCACCTGCAGAGATGCTCTCCTTTCCTCTGGTACAAGAGCATATTTACCGATGTTTTATCTTGAGCTGATATACTTGATAACCATTCTCCTATCACCATTACCACCCAATTCAGCTCTACCTACACCCAATGCAGCGCACTTCTCTGTACATCATAATCTTCTATGGTCACCACCATCACACTCATTATACCGCACTTTCTTTTTATTACCATGCCACTCCCTCCACACTTTCTTTTTATTATCATGCCACTCATCCACACTTTTGTCTTATCACCACTCCATTCCATCCACACTTTCTTCTTATTACCACACCACTCCCTCCATGCTTTCTTCATTCCATCCACACTTTCTTCTTATTACCACTTTCATCTTATCACCACTCCATTCCATCCACACTTTCTTCTTATTACCACACCACTCCCTCCATGCTTTCTTCTTATTACCATGCCACTCCATTCACACTTTCATCTTATCACCACTCCATTCCATCCACACTTTCTTCTTATTACCACACCACTCCCTCCATGCTTTCTTCTTATTACCATGCCACTCCATTCACACTTTCATCTTATCACCACTCCATTCCATCCACACTTTCTTCTTATTACCACACCACTCCCCCCACGCTTTCTTCTTATTACCATGGCACTCCATCCATAATCATCCGGAGACAGATACACTATCTTCCCCTTTTACTCACTCTTTATCTTCTTTCAACCAACATCTCATTCAAATTCTCCATTTACTAAATTATCAGATCCACTTACCTCTAAATTATGCCCTAGCCTCCCACAATGCTCTCTCTCTACTTATCAACCTTCACACTCTTCTAGATGTCTCACCTCATCTGCTACCAAGTAACTATCTGACTCATAAAATGCTTTCCCATAATCTGACATGCAACTCATAAACCTGTTCACATTTCTAAAGTAATAATGTGCCAGAATTATTTAACATATCCCCTAACAATGTAGATAAGCTTAAAATATTATGCACCTCCACTAGCTTGTGTAGACTAAAATTTCACTTCAACTTTAATACAACCCAATTCCCACTTGTTTACTTAAAGTCTAAGAACATCACAATATGCAGTTATGTCCACCCTAATCCAGGACACTGCTCATCATCAACAGTATCTACAAGCTGTTCACCTATCAGCAGTTCAATACCATTCAAAAACCTAAACAGTTTTTTTTTCTTTAAATATCATCAGTGCCTTAAAGAAGGTAACTGAATTCCACTCCTGGATCCCTCACCACTCACCAGATATTACTGGTAATACAGAAATCTTTCTCAAACTTCACACTGGTAATATCTAATCGAACGCTTAGCTTGTCAAATGCCTAAACGTCACCAGCTAAGGGTCAAAAACTTACAATCTCGAACGGCCAGGTAAGCGAATTCTTTCACCAGGAAAGAATTCACTTGGCCATGTCACACTAACATAAACTTCCAAGCCATAAAAAAGTGGGGGGCTGTGTCCCCCACACCCCCCTTAACTAAATATACCAACTCCAAGATTGCTCTACATTGGGGAAAGGGCAAATTCTCAATAATGGCAAAGCAAATTCTTTCTCGATGAAAGAATTTGCCTACCTCGTTGTTCGAGATTGTAAGTTTTTGACGCTTAGCTGTCGACATTTAGGCATTCGACAAGCTAAGTGGTCAATTAGATAATATAGACCCATACTGAAATACTCCATCCTGGATATAATATCATCTGGTTAGAGAAAAAACTCAGTTAAGCAGGTAGAGTTGTTATTCTGTTTCCTCACTCTACTACTGTCACTCCATCTCCTGTTGTCTCACCAAAATGTCACAAAACAGAGATGCTTACCACTTTACCTAACAAAAAATCATAAAAATCTCCGCATAATTGTTCTCTATATCTCAACTGGAAACAACATACCCATTCTAGAATAAATCCTTCACTGGTCATCTACTAACATAGTATATGAAACCATCATTATTGGTGATGTCAGTATTGATTAGCAGAAGCTTGTTACAGATTTGCCATCTGCTAGAATTACCCTCTCTGGCTTTACCCAGCTTATAATATCCCATACTTAATTTTAATAAAAAAGTAACACTGGCTTTCCTCTTGACTGGATCTTTGTTTCTCACCAAATCCTCTATCCCTCACTGGAAATCCTCTTTGATGCCCCAGTTGACTATAACCTCATATAAGTACAAAGACTAGTTGTCTACCTAATCAAGTAGTCTTTACTCAAAGAATCCTGTGACTTCACCAATTTTTATGCAAATGACTTTGTTTCCTAAATCCATTAACTGGTCTTCCACTAACTACCTCACCACTAGATGAGGTCATTGTTACATGTAATACTCTGTTCCTAAACATATTAAATCATCTTGCAACCTTGCAAAGAAGAAAAGTGAAAACAGAGACTCCCCAGCTATCCCTTTCCATTTAAAATCAAATGATAAAAGAGACGAATTATAGAAGGAATGGCAAAAATTCAGATCTCCTACCCACCTACAAAACTACAACTTCTGGTAGTACCTCAATATAAACATAATCATAAAATATTCTGGTCCTCTGTAAATATGGCCTAATGCCCAGGAACATCCACTCCTCCAAACTCTTGCTTAGATCTCTATCCTGTAGAAACCACAACTAAATTTAACTCTCATTTTATTGACCCTGCAGCCAGCCTTACAATGAATTCTACTCCAATCTACTTTCTGCTCATACAAACCACCTACTCAACCAAATCCATCTTTACTTTACAGCCCATCCCTACCTTTCATATAAAACATTTACTAAGTAAACACAAGTCCTGCTCATCCTCTGCTGTCGATTTCCCATCTGAATACCTGACACTAGCCTCTGGCTGTATAGCATATCCTGTCTTTATCCTAACCCATTGATCCATATTGGACAGAGATATTTTTTTTTACTTACACAGTGAGGCACGAGGGGGGAGTCCCACCAGGGTTCTTGCTTCTGGCTCAAAGTGCCTGGATGCAAATCGCTCCAGGAACAGTGTCAGGTGGGGAGTTTGACTGGGGTGGTACACCTGTCAAAGAGTAACCCAGGTGTCCTAAGGTGAGCTCAGGGAGGACAGAAACCTCCCATGGAGCAGAAGGGCAAAAGCTTGCTTAATCTGATTTTCAGTATGAATACAGACTGTGAAAGTGGGGCCTCATAAATCTTCTGGCTTTTTGGCTTTTAAGCAGGAGGTGTCAGAAAAGTTACCACAGGGATAACTAGCTTGTGGCGTCCAAGCATTCATAGCAACGTTGCTTTTTGATCCTTTGATGTTTGCTCTACCTATCATTGTGAAGCAGAATTCACCAAGTGTTGGATTGTTCACCCATTAATGGGAAACTTAAGCTGGGGTTTAGACCATCGTGAGACTGCTTTACCCTACTGATGATGTGTTGTTGCAATAGTAATTCTGCTCAGTATGAGAGGAACTGCAGGTTCAGACATTTGGCGTATGTTTTAAAATAATCACTGCATACCAAGATTATATTTCCCCATTCTGAAGGAAGGATGGGCCTCCTTGAAATTGATTACATGTATAGATCTGCAATCGTGGGACTCCACACATATCTGCTGACCTCACAAGATCCAAACACAGTGAAAGTTTTGAAAACATGAGGAGAATAAATCTAAGATGACATCTCTGCTTAATCTTGCAGAAGCATATAGGCATCAAGCAAAAATTGAAATCATACCAGAAGTAGATAAAAATCAGGCAGCAACTGAATGTGCCAAAAAGCAAACAAAAAATATAAGGTGAAGGACCAGATGAGAAGGCAAGAAATGCGGAAAATAGATAAATATAGTTTTAAGTATAGAAAACTTCTGGAAGAACCTCATGTTGATCAGGAACAAATGCAAAAATGGTTAAGGAGAGGCAAATCCAAACCAAGAAATGAAAGGTTACTAATGATGGCCCAAGACAGTGGGCTGCATACACTTTGATTTACAAAGTCTATTGAACATGTCGGAGAAACAGACAAATGTAAGTTTTATAAACCCAAAATGGAAACAGTTGCACCCCTTGTGGCTGCTTGCAACATATTAATGGGAGAAGGGCTATATACTGAAAGGCATAATAATGTGGCAAGACTGTTGCACTGGGGATTGTACAAACATTATGGTACTGATGTGGCTGAAAACCACTGGAAACATGAGCCGCAAAGCATCATAGAAAATTATGACATCTACATCACATATGGGATCATCCATTTCCAACAGTTCAAAAGATAGATGCTAGAAAACTGGATATTGTGGTTCAAGAAAAGAAGACAAAAGTAACATTGATCATATAAATTTCCACACCCAGTGACTACAGTGTCTTGTGTACAGAGAGACATAAAGTCATAAAATATCAAGATCTGCAGGCAGAAATGAGAGGAATGTGGAAGAAAGATACTCATATAGTTCCAATAGTAGTAGGAGCAACAGGTCTTCTAAAGAAGAATCTATAATCATATTAAGATATGCTAACAATACACATAACTCCATACGAATTGCAGAAGGAATCATTACTGAGCACATTGTGGGTGCAGCGAAGAACACTTCTGTCTGTCATCAAAGATTGAAACAATACTAATTTCATGAACTTTAATCCTGCTTTGACTTAAGAATGGGGTCCATTCCCATCATCGTAATAGAAACCCAAAAGATTTGGAAAAATTAAAAAGATGGAGAGATGATGAAATCAGCAAGCAAAGAATAGTAGTATTGCTGGAAATGAATTCATCCTCAAGTTTTAGTGAGTTCCTTCACAGGGTGGGCTCTGTTTTTACAGAATTTCACCAAAATGGCATTGATATATAGACTATATTTTATATAGCAAGTATCATGAACAGAAGTAGTTTAAAAAAAAAGACAGCTGGGTGCATATGTCCCAGGATAAAAAAGTTGCAAATACTGGTGCCAGGACTGGAAACAAATGACAGTGTAGAATCCTCAAGACGTGGAAGCATTCCTACAATGAGGTTAAGTCTGGATCAGAGAAAGGATGGTGCTCTGCTTTAAAAGTAAATAGTAGTTCACACAAAAAAAAAGACATAATGATGATAGAGTGAACTATTGAGGATATTAAATAAATTATGTATTGTTTACTATTATGCAAGTAGCCCATAATTAACCAGATAGCAGGTATTCGAATAGATTAAGAGAGAAATTAGAGGATAGAAAAATACTTGCACAAGAAAAACTGTTAAAGCTTTAAATCCAAATTAGGCTCAGGGAGAGGATGGTGCCCCTGTTGTAAAAGGAAATAGTTCACAAAAAAAAAAAAAAAAACACAAAAACTGATAGGCCAAAAAGATACATAAAGATGATAGATTGAACTACTGAAGATAAGAAAGAAATTATGCATTGCTAAAATTATGCAATAATCCCAGAATTTCCAGATAGCAGATATTCAAAAAGATTAAGAGAGAAATTAGAGGAAAGAAAATGCTTGCACAAGAAAAACTGTCAAAGCTTCAAATGCAAATCTGTGTTCAGTAATAGAATAGATGCATGAAAAAAACATTATATAGACAAAGAAGCTTTGGATCATTTGGAAAAATAAGTGCCTGAGGAAATGTAAAAAGATAAACAACAAAACCTAGAGATTTTTGAAAGGTATAAAAAAGAAACATGGACATGGGAAAGAAAGAGAGATTTGATATAGTATAATATTTATGCAAAGGTGAAAGCCAAACTAATTAATACAAAAAAGCAGATCCAAAGATATTTGAAGAGAAACACATACAAAGGCACCCAGTTGCATAAAATTTCACAATACAAAAAATAAGATCACAAAGAGGGAATGCAGAACAGTAGATTAGTAAGTCAGAAGTTAAACACATGTAAGCTGAAGTTATGGAATACTTGCAAAGTGAAGGATTTAATGTAGAAAGTCTAACATGGGTCATGTTGCAGCATGACAGAACACCGAGACTCCAACATAAGGAGAAACAGGTGGAACAGGAGACATCTCAAGAAGAAATATGGACATGGAAAAGACAAAGAGATTTAATATGGTGCAATGTATATGCAAAGGCGAAAGCAAAACTAATCAATACAAAAAAAAAAAAAAACAGCACCAAAGATATTTGCAGAGAAATACAGGTAAAGGATCCAGTTATAGAAAATTTCCCAATACAAAAAAATAAGAAAACAAAAAGGGGGAGTAGAAAGGATGATTAATGATGGAGAAGTTAAAGAAATAGAAAGTGAAGTTATGGATTACTTGTGAAATGAAGGATTTAGTGTCGAAAATCCAACTCTGGTAACATCACAGCATGACAGAACAGTGAGGCCTCAAATTAAGGAAAAACAGGTAGAGTGGTTAGCATCTGATCAGTTGCCACATGCAGATACTCTGGGGCCTTCAGTAGGAAACCAGTATAAAAGTTCTGCTGGAGTTCCACAGCAAGGGAAGGAACAGTAAATGGTGGCAACTCTGACTCAGTCAATGTTGTGGAGTGATAGGCCAGTGAGTTTCCATATGAAAAAACAACAGATGAAGCAGGATACAGCTGAAGAGAATATATCGCAGGAAGATATTCTGGAACTTTCTGTAGAATACCAGCAGGAAATGGAAACCAAAGAATCTTCCCTCAGTTTAGAAGAAAATGATCTAAGGGAAAAGTTGCTTGATTCAAAAGACATGGATAGACATATTAAGACTGATGAAAGAAACAGATTACAGAAAGTCAATAAGATCCAAAATGTTAGAAGTTGGATAAAACAAATAAGCACAGTAATCAAGACTATTAACAGAAATTCATGTGGCATAACAGAAATAAATAGGCCATATCACTGTGCAGCTAAATTAATAACAGATAATGTCTTACCACAATAATAGAGGGTAATAAGGGATATAAAGGAAAGAAATCAAATATCATCATGGGATTATTGAATAGAGAAAACTGTAAAGTAATTAAGACAAGAAGTGTCACTGTTAGAGGAGTATAGATAAGGGCACAGATAAAATACTTAGAAAGATAGATCTAATAAAAGCAATATGCAGTTTTAGAACAGATCAGGATCTATCCTACACTACTGCAAATATTAAACTAAAAATATCACCATTGCCAAAAAAAATTATAAGATATGCAGATAAATATAAAGGAAAAGTACAAAATAAGGAATTCATTGATGACCCAAAAAAGTTTTATAGAGAATTGGGAAACAAAGCAAAAGGAATAGAAATACCACAAAAAAAAAAAAAGAAAAAATAGACACAGTTTGGAGACATATCTATGAAGATCATGTGGAGCATAATAAAGAAGATGAATGGATAGAATAAGTAAAAGAAACAGTAAGACATTCATATGTACAGGATGTGAAATGGGGTGAAGTAACAGCCAGAGAAATTGAAATGAAATTAAAAAAAGCTCCTAATTGGAAAACCCCAGGCCCAGATGCACTACTTTACTTCTGGCTAAAAGTATTAACATCTTTATATGAAGATTTAGCTGTGAATAAAAATTACTTATATGTGCACCCTGAACAGACGCTGACCTGGTTAACAACAGGAAAAATTATACTTCTCCATAACAGTGAACTTGCAAGTAAACTTAAAAATTTCACAATAATGACCTGTCTTCCAAATCTTTATAAACTATACCTGGAATTGATGCTTAAAGAGTTTATAGCAATTTAGAAGAAAACTCAATCATGGCAATAGACCAAAAGGGTAAAAAAAGAAAGTCATATGAAACAAAGGATCGTTTGTTGTTAAAGTCATAGTGGAGAATTTAAAAAAGGGAAGAATCTAAGTATGGCATGGATAGATTACAAAACTCTTGACAGCATTCCACATTCATGGATAAAGGAGTGTTTACAGATGTGTAAGATGCACCCTACATTGATCAATTACATTACAGTGATGATGAAACAGTACAGACCACTTTGCAGCTAAGCCATGATAATGGACAAATTATTATCTCAGGGATAAAAATTCAAAGGTGAATATTCCGGGGTAACACTTTGTCACCTTTTCTCTTTTGTCTTACCCTTAACCCATTACGCTGTGTACTTAGATTAGATCATGGTTATAATTTGTCTCCCTGAAGACATCAAAGTATAATGACTTTTGACCTTCTTTTTGTGGATGATTTAAAACTGCATAGTTCATCAGATAAGGAGCTGAATGCACAAATGGAAGTGGTCAAAACGTTTTCATGTGCAAAAGTAACATTTAAAGCAGGGAAGCTGCAGTTCAAAGCAAATAACAGTCTGGGACAGGAATGTGATAAAAAGGAACTTGCACAGGAGGGAGTGCATAAATATTTAGGAATTGATAAAACAGTCTGGGACAGAAATGTGATATAAAGGATCTTGAGCAGGAGGGAGTGCATGTATATTTGGGAATTGATGAAGGACTGACAATAAAATATGAACAAATGCAAGGAAAACATAGTAAGGGATATTTAAAAGAGTAAAATTAATACTGAAAACAACCTTTACATCTAGGAACAAAGTCCAATCCAATTTTCTCTTCTTCTTTAACTTACATTTTTGGGGCGGTTGGCTGGCCCCAAAAGAAAATGGTTCAATTGGACAGAAAAACAAGAACAATTTTTCATTCATCTCAAATGATGTATAAAAATCAATGCATACCAAGATTATATATTCCTCATGCTGAAGGCAGTATGGGCCTCCTTGAAACTGATGTATAGATTTTCAATCATAGGACTGTATACATATCTGCTTAACTTATCAGATCTAAACATACTGAAAGTAAAACAGGAATGGAAACCAAACCAGAAGTAGAGAAAAACCAAGCAGCAACTGAATGTTACAAAAAACAAAATAAAGAATATAAGGAGAAGGATCAGATAAGAAGGGAAGACATGTATAAAAGGCATAAATATAGTTGCAAGTACAGAAAACTCCTAGAACAGCCTCATGTTGATCAGGATCTGATGCAGGAATGGTCAACGAGAGGTGAATTAAAATAAAAATATGAAAGGTTAATACTGGCAGCCCAGGATAGTGGTCTATGTACACATTGGTTTACAAAGTCCATTGAGCATGTGGGAGAAATAGACAAATGCAGGTTCTGTAAAACATAACTGAAAACAGTCACACATTTTGTTGCTGGATGGGATAGACTAGTGGCATAGGGCCTGAAAGGCACAATAATGCAGCAAGACATTTGTATTGGGGATTGTGTACACATTACAATGTGGAAGTAGCTGTGAAGCACTGGAAATGTGAGATACAAAGTATTACAGAAAATTATGAAATTTATATCACATGGGATCACCCATTACCACCAATTCAAAAATATATGTGAGAAAACCAGATCCATGAAAAGAAGACAGAAGTAGAATTGATCATTGAAATTGCCTTATACAATGATTATACCCCCAGATTTACTATTCTTCCATGCAGGACTTGCTTAGTTCTGCATGGAAATGGCCATTTAGGAGCAGGACGGCAGCACGCCATGAATATTAATGAGGCGCACTGCCTGAGCTCCTAATCTTACACAGAGCGTGTACGAGTGCAGGGGTCGTGTCTCACAGCAGAGCTCTCAGAATATACATGCCCCCCAATGAAGAACAGCAGAAAGGCCTAAGAAATGAGTGAGACCACTCATAGGTGTCTGCATATCCCCAGCAACATTCTCCCACGTGTACAACAGCAATAGTAAATACATATAAAATAAACAAACCCTATTTTTTTATGAACCCGATTAAAGCTAACCGTAAGTGCACGGGTGTGCCCATCACTAAGCTATGGTTAATGCAGCTTAAATGGCTGAAGAGGATAACAAGGAAGATATATGCAAATGAAGCAGTATAGCAATAATGTAATGGGCAAAGTATTCGCCTTACGAGCAAGCATTCCCAGTTCGATTCCCACTGCAGCATATTACATTTTCCATGTAAAATCAGTTTATGGACATTGTTTTGCTGTATAACCTACTAATTAACTTATAACTGTGAACTGGAGTACTATATTAAATGCACATCTGAGGTTTCAGTGTCATAATGTTGCAAAGTCCCCAAATAAGCACATGTAATGGATGACAACTCCATACAGCTTCCAAATCCCCCACCTTCCCAAGAACCATGAGATATTACTGACTATATCAGTGCAATTGTAAGTGGGAGTAAGCACTAGTAAGCAAGTATAAGCACCAGTAAGCAGTGGTAAGCATATTTAAGCACTAATAAGTGGGTGTAAGCCTGTTTGCATGGGGATAAGCAATGCGCACACAGGTTAAGCAATTTTGAAGCTAACTCTCTGTAAGCATATTTAACCAGAGGTTAGCATTGCTTACCTTCGTGCAAACCCACGCAAACCCACTTACAACTGCTCAAAAGTGCCTTAATCACTCTGTATCTAACATCCTTTGTTCTGCCATCAACAAAATAAACAGCTTTGCAGGTCCTGAACCCCGGACCCTATACACTATAGTCACAGTAGTTAACCACCAAGCCATCACAGCAGTACAGAAGAATGAGGTATCACCAAACAAGTCCTCACTATAGTAAAATCAAACTGAACCTGTGAAAGGAATTAGTATACAGTCATATGTTCTATAACCCACAACATAACATAAATATGTGAACTGGAGCACAGCAGTAAGCCCAGAAGTGAGGTGCAATTGTAATAGAGTGTTGAAGTCCACAATAAAACATAAGAACCCCCATACAGTGTACGTACACATGAATCATGGATACCAGGCATACATATAAGATGTAATGAATAATAAATCAATGCCTAAAAGAAATTATAATGCAAAGTCCAATGTAAGCAATGCTAAGCATTGTACAGGCCAGCTTTGAAGGTGTAAGCAATGTGTAGGCCAGCTAACCAAATGTGCCCTGTGTTATACCTCTTTAAACAATGTCAATCTTAGGTAAGCAGGTTTGCCCATAGCTTAACCTTTTCAAAACTGGCCAATCATGGAAAAGTGAAGGAAACAGCCTTTCTTAAACCCAAAAGGTGGGAATACATCTCATAACTAGTTGTAGCTTCCCCTTGCAGGCACCATGTCAGGAAAGGGAGAGGGAGTGCACTTTCGGGCGCAGCGCTGGTGCATCCAGGAGTCCAGAGTCATGGCAGGGCTCCTTGTCATAGACCATGAGCAGAGACTGCTGCAGGGCCAGTACCAGGGTTCCCAATATAAGATGGAAGCCTGGGACCATCTCACCCATGACCTCAGCAGTGCCACTGGCATACCCCGAACTGGTGAGCAGGTCAGGCATCGCTATGCCGACCTGAAGCGGTGTAAGGTGGATCTCTTGGAGTAGTGGATCCAAGAGGCTAGAACGGCAGGGAATGTCCCAGCTGTGTATAAGTATCACCCCACTATGTATGTAATAATTGCCAGCTCACGTATATCATGGATAGGTATGGCTAAATATTCCTTTTATGTCCTCCACAGCTGCAATTGAGTGAGCCGTGAAAGTTGCCTGGAGAGGTTGTGAAGCGAGGCAGGTCAGTAATACTCCTGCATTTACTATCATAGGAAATAAATCTAAAAGTATTAGTAAATTAATTGCCTGTATAAAACCTGTATTGTTTAAGGCAAGTACTGCATACACCTGAGAATATGGCAGGAAGAGTCTCATATTGTTTGTATGTAAATAAAAGCGTAATAGACTGACAATAAAGGTCTAACTACTGGACTGCATGTGTAGACTCTGGTATCATACGGTAATGTAGATTTGCAATCACGTAATAGTACTGTTGTATTAAGCACTATTACCCACACTATGCACCATAAATAGAATGTGCAGGAATGTCTGTATATGACTGGTGTAATCCCCAGTGGCCATTTAGTACAACTGAGAGACACATAGATAGAAAACAGGGAAAAGGCAGACAACAAAACCCGAATAGCACATGCAACTGAGATGTAAACTGTTGCATTTTTAGCGCACACAGCCATGGCTCGAATCCTGGCAGTGGGAGTAATCTGCATATAGAATCATTCCCCACAACTGTATAGATATGCCCATAATGTCTAGTAAAGTGGCCCATATCTGCTGCCTGTCACCCTGTCCCCCTGTGAAGTCTGTGGGATGATCCCAGATGTTTAGCCAGCAAACAGAGAATACAAGTGAGTGTCAAACATCTATGAGAACAAACCTGTCACTGTAGCAACTCCTGAAACTGTTAGGAGAATAATAAGCCAAGTATTTCCTATCTACACCCCCATATTGTCAAGCTGTGACCAGAGTGTGTACAGTAAGAGTGAGATGTATGTGCATAATACTAATGTGTAATCTGGAACTTTGTGTGGCAACATTCATGTAGTGCTAACAAACATTGCTCACACAGGTACGTCGGATACGAACACTGTGCTGAAAAATAAAAAACGTTATACCATGTACTGATACTGTTTACTCTGGTATTGTAGGGAATAGTGAGTGTTGCAGTTTCTCTGAATAATAAAGTATCACTGATCAGTGTCACCTACACTGTGCTACATAATATAACTGTTTATGAAAGCATGTATATGTGTGTGTCAAGTCACTAAAGGTTGTAGAGGGCAATAGTTTAGATATGTCCCGGTATACCTGCATGTGGTCAAGACATGGCCAGAGTCTGTGCAGAATGAGTTGGATAGCTATGTGCACACATCAACCCAGAATCTGGGAGTATGTGTAGAAACTGTTAGTTAGTGTTAACAAACATTCCCTCCACAGGTATACCAGGTAAGAGGTGTATACTGCAGGTAAAACCAGTTCATGTATAATGATGATGACAGTCATATCACTGTCCAAACTAAGGCTATAGGGTAGTGTAGTAATGCTTGCAAGGTACAGATAACAGAACTAACTATGAAAGTAATGTGGACTACAGGAATGTACTAGTTGTTAATTGACATCTTTCTCTCCCCCCACCATATCTCCAACAATAAACTACATACACATCTCAACTGGTATGTAATGACTCCAATGTTCTGATTATGTCCTATTGGCTGATAAATATTTATATTTGTTTCCATGCATGTGCTATATTGAATTATTCCAACACTGGTGGCATAGTGCCATCAATGTACCTGCATGTTGTTGTTATTACCACTGTGGTCTCATATATGCATGTGTTCTGCATGCTATGCAACTGTTGCAAATCTGGTGTCTGGGTTAATGGGAATATCTATGCATGCTGTTATACCTAACCGTGGAATGTGTTGACTATTACTAACCCACATATGATGATAAAATCTAAACACTATAGCATGTTTGGGAAGGCCGGTCCCAGTGAACCCACCTGTATCACCTCAGCTGGCCATGGCACCAAGCACCAGCATGTCTGGGGCCCATCCTGGGACATCCTTGTCTGTTGGTCCTGCACCACCTTCGGGTGGAACTGCCTCAGGGGATGGGGCCTGTCCCCCCTCCTGGAGCGGGCGCAGACAGGAACCTGTCACCTGTCACCAGGTCTGGGTTGTGGTGCGTAGTGAGCTCAACCAGCAGTTTGGTGATCTGCTATGCCAGCTCAAGGGCCGCATGTCATGACTAGATGGTCAGCCTGGCTCTGCAACTCAGCCCCCAGCACAGCCACCTTCCGGGCTGTGAAGGTGCAATGGTGACTGCCCATGGGTGGGAACTTCAGTCACACTGTTTCCACTAGGGAGCTCATGGGCTTCCAATTTCCTAACACCCCTCCCCATCAAGGTGTTTACCCTCCACATGTGTCATATACCACCCCTGTATGTGTCTTGTTTGTCTTGTCTGTTAATCTACCCAACCTATCCTCCCAAATATACCTACTATCCCTCCCCAACATCCTACTCTCACCTGAAAAAAAAATAAAAAAAGGGCAATCTCTTACCCCCCAAAACATCTCGCCCCATACATAGCTGTCCATTTCACACATGTCCACTGTATACATGTAATCTGGTCTAATTGGAATCACAACTTATTATTGTTGTCCTCACCCATCTCCCAGGAGTTTGAGTGTCCAAATCTACCTCCAAATTCAATGTTTATGCACAGCTGTTGCTGTAGAAGAAATTTGTAGGTATGGGCCTTCCCTACACCCTTCATGCACATCCCTAGAAATTTTCACTACTGTCTTTCCCTCTTTGTGCCCCTTTTTCACCACTTTCCTATCAACCCATTTTTCTTTTCTTTTAAAGAAATTAGTGCAGTGGTAAGTGGGAGTAAGCGCTTGTAAGCAGCAGTAAGCGGGTTTAAGCCTGTTTGTGCGGGGGTAAGCAATGTCTACACAGGTTAAGCAATTTAGAAGCTGAATATAAGAAACTGTAACAGGAAGTTAGCAGTGCTTACCTCCGCGCAAACCCATGCAAACCCACTTACAACTGCTTAAAAGTGCATTAATGACTTTCTATCCAACGGCTCTTGTTCTGCCCAGCAACAAAATAAACAGCCTCTGCAAGGCTCAAACCTAGGACCCTGCACACTACAGCCAAAGTGATTTACCACTGAGCCATGTCAGAAATACATAAGCCTGATGTTTTCACAAACATATCATCCAGCCTAGTCATTCAACAGTACAGGGAATGTTTTCCAACATGTAGATGTATGTGTGTGTGTGTATATATATTAATATCTAAATAGATATAACATATCTGTATATGTAGATATAGATATAATATAGAAATATAGAAATACACACACACACACACACACACACACATATATATATATATATATATATATATATATATATATAAATATAAACATATATACATACAAATACATACATCTATAGATATATATGTCTACATCTATATGTCTATATATATACAGCAAGTTATATATATGTAAGCAGCTATATATATATATATATATATATATATATATATATATATATATATATACATATATGGGTCTACTTTAAAACACTGACATGCAAAACACCGACGATGAGAACACCGAGACCAGAAGATCGACAAATGAGATGGCCAACAGTTTAAAAGCCCAACGCAGAGAACACCGACATGTTAAGGTAAGTGTGCATTAGTGACAGACTTTAGGGTTAGGGGCGGGTTAAGTGAGTTAGGGTTAGGGCTCGGGTTAGGTGTTTGTGCGATAGTGATGGACCTTAGGGTTAGGGTTTGAGTTAAGGTTAGTGCATAGATAGTTGTGTATGTAAGGTTTAGTGTAGGTTTGTAAGGTTTTTCTTGAGGTTGCGTTGTGTGTTTATTTTTCGGAAAAGGTATTTGTTTTGTTTTGTTGATTGTTGGGATTGTGGTTTGTCGGGCATGTGATGTTTTGTGCTTTTAAACTGTCGGTCTTCTCAGTTGTCGATCTTCCTGTCTCGGTGTTCTCGTCATCGGTGTTTTTTCGTGTCGGTGCTTTAAAGTAGACCCATATATATATATATATATATATATATATATATATATATATATATATACAGTAGTATGGAAAGGTTTACAAATGTTACTGTCCAGGCCAAGGCCTTCAAGTAGTACAATAGTAGAGACTGACTGGGCCACAGGATACCAAACAAGCAACAGTAAGTAATGCAGATGTATACTTCAGCAGCCTCTATCTACACTTTGTACACAATCCCTATGGGGTAAAGACCTCAGTTGACACAATGAGATGTAACTGTTACATAAGGCATAACTGACACCATCACAAGCACACTGACAAATAGAACAGTCTGAATGGCAGAAGGCAGTAGGTTTGCATTTACCCAAAGTGGATTGTATGGTAATGTACATCCAGATATCTTAAAGCAGCTTACTCCTGATACCCCACATGTTGTAACAGCCTAGGTTAATTATGTTGCATCCCCCTCCCCAGACTCAATAACACAGGGCCGTATACCACTGTTACATACACTGGCCTCTGAAGTGCATATGTATTGTGTAGGTGAAGCCCACACATATATAGCCCCAACCCCACTGTATGTTTGGGGGACACAACAGCAGTGGACTGATGGCAGGAATGGCAGCATGACATACTCACAGCCCACTACAGAACAACCCTTGACAGCATGTCATATGTGCAAAGCCTGGTATGTAGGTGGAGGATAGAGGCTGGAACACAGGCCCATATGTGGAAAACTGTTGTCATACACTAAGCAAGTTGCTGGTGTTACAGGATAGTCTGCAACATACACTTAGTCAGGAATTTGCCATTAGAAACAGAAATGGATGTAGCCATGTACTGATAGAACTCAACACACACACTGTCAGTGAAATATCTGTCACAAGACCTGTGTGATGGGCAGACGAAACATAATAGGCACACCTCTGGCCATCAAGAGGATAGGCCCACAGCTGAGAGCTATTCAGACAGACTGCATTCCAAGGTAAACTAGTATGTACACACAAACCCTGTATCAGCAGTACTATACAATGCATACAACGACTCTATTCACACTCTGTCTGTAGTTGTGGTACCTCCTACAAATATGTAGCTGGCCTGAGTGTGCAGGTTCTCCTGTAAGAGGTACTGCCACCTGTTGTCTGTAACACTGATGCCCACACACAGGAAGTATGTCCATCACACAGGAAAGGTAGAGGGACCACGCCCACATGATGTAGGGATTTATAGTAGGTGATTGCCATGACAGTGGTAATGGGAAGTACTACACAACAAGCTGCATGCAGGTAGCAAGTGGAGGACACTAATTGGTGCTGAGATCATCACCTGATCATGTGCATCACCTACAAAATCCATGCTGCAATCTATTCAAAGCAGCTCAATCCATTTACTGGAAAGAGACCAAAAGAGAGAGAAAGAAAAAAAAAAAAAAAAAAACTAAGGCAAAGGCAATGCAAAAGCCGAAGCAAAGAAAAAACTAAAATAACATCCTGCAAGCTATCCAGAACCGACATCATTCCCACAACAAGTATGTGAAGTATATATGCATGTAATTGAGTGTAGTACCTGGTCCATAATAATGGGATAGATGATGTGGAATGATTTATATGTGCCATCAGGTGTTGTTGTAATGATGTTCAATTGAACAACTGCTATGGACAATAGTGTCTGTCCCTGTCGATATTGGGCCATAGCCATCAAATGTGCAGATCATCACTGACTGACAATATGTAAACCATCATAGTGAAGGTTGTGTAATGGGAAGTATGTATATTATGTGGCCAATAGCTGGTGGTGGAAGTAATGCCATTATGATGGACACGTGGGACCCACAGCCCACTTCTTGCAGGATACTTAAGTTAATCTGTAATGTAGCATGCAGGAATGCCATAGGTGTGTAATAGGGTTACCTGAAATCTGGTTCTACATATACCTCCCTAATGTCAGGCTGTGTCCATATGTAGCACCTGTCTGTGTTGTAGCAAGGCAGAAAGGCATTGTGAGATTGTGGACCTGATGTCTGAATGTACCCCACATATAGGTATGCATATGTGTACATACGTACACATATATAATATATTATATATATATATATATCTATATATATGTATATATATATATATATATATATATATATATATATATATATGTCCACAAATATACAGATACTTATGTGTAGACGTATATATGAGCAGATATATGCAACATCACATATATCTACACATATATAGATATATACCTATATGCACATGTGGTGAAAGCCGCAGTGGTACAGCAGTAGCATTGCTGCCTCACAGCAAGAGGTTCTCCTGTTCGATTCTCAGCTGGAGTGCCTTCTGTGTGGAGTCTGCATGTCCTCCCCATGGTCAAGTGGCCTCCGAAAGACATGCGTGAATGGGCATGCCTTCGCTGAAGGTTTGGCATCTGGCTGGCAACTCGGCACCATAAAAATCTACTGCCAATCATTAGCAGACCGAAGTTCCACTGTGGTGACCCCCTAACCGGGAAAAGCCGAAAAGACAAACATTTCTATATGCACATGTCTACATATATACAAACACACACACAAAACATGTATGTAAATACATATCCCCTGTATTACTCCCACAGTGATGCATGCTATGTGCGAGGCAACAGCACACATAGCAATACACACACATATCTACAGCTGGCAGTGTGTGCAACATGGACAGGTATGTCACATGTTGACTCCTTGTTGGGGACATATTGCCCTCGTCTGTGAAGCATGGAATGGGAATATGGGGAAGTATGGCAGGTATAGTTGTGGAGGTGTTCAGGGTTGGTAGATATAAAGGACAGTCTACAGGGGTGGTATGTGACACATGTGGTGGGTAAACACCCTGGATGGTGTGTGTGGTCTGTGATGTGGACACCCCATGGGCCCCAATAGGGACACAATGGGAACAAGCCTCCCATCCACTGCCACTCACAACAGCAGTCTACGTCCTGAAGGTGCCTGGCCTGGAGGCTGCGCAGGAGGAGCATGTTGGCCCTCAGGGGCAGCAATATCCTACACCTGGTCATTACTGAGGACAACCGGAGTTCCACACCAGAGGTCAATTCCTCGTTTGTCAGATCCGACCAAAAGCTAATCACTCTAGACATCCACATCACACCCCCACCCCCAATTAGGGAAACCATCGTAAAAAACTTCTCCAAAGCCAAATTCACACTTCTTAAGACAGAAGTTGCAAACTTCATGACACCCATGCAGACGGACAATAGAGGTACGACTGCTGAATCCTGCACAAATGCACTTTATAAGCACTTACACGAGTGCATGGATCATGCTATTCCTAATAGAACCAAGATGCTATCCTCCAAAAGAAGGAAGCCAATCTGGTGGTCCTCTGTCATAAACAAACTCTACAAGAGAAGAAAGAAACTGTTGTAAAAAAGAGTAAAATCCCATGACTGGAGGAACTCCCTGGTCAACCTCAGTAAGAAGCTGAGATCCCTAATAAAATCCTCCAAAGCTAGTTACAAAAACAAAATTACCACTGACTCTAAAGACAACCACAAAGCATTCTATAGCTATGTCAAGAATCTCAATAGCAACACTCAGATCTACTCTGAGTTACAGCACAATGGCCCTAAATATACAGAACCAACTGATATTGCCAACATCCTGGCAGATATGTTCAGTGCTAACTTTACCCCCTCTCACCCCCTAGAGGGCCCATCTCTATACTAGAAAAATGCAAAGCTCCTGTGATCACGGCTGCACAGGTAAAAAACACACTCTCCAAAGCCAAGAACATAGCATCCATGGGACCTGACAATATCCCAGGCTGCATTCTACACAAACTACAGAATGAACTGGCAACCTACCTAAGTACCATGTTCAATCATAGCCTTGCCTCAGGCTTTGTGCCCACTGAATGGTGCACCATGACGGTTATCCCAATCCACAAAGGGGGAGCCACGACTGACCCCAGGAACTACCGCCTCATTAGCCTGATGAGCCTGGTCTGCAAGGTCATGGAATGTATCATCATGAAACTCATAAACAAAGGCATTGGTAATCTCCAAACTCAGGACCCTACCCAGTTTGGGTTTGTAAAAGGTAGAGCATGTCTCCTAAACCTGAATAACTTCTTTGAAACAGTCAACAAAGCCATAAATTAGGGTAATGTGGTTCACACAGCTTATCTAGATCTTGCCAAGGCTTTTGACTCCATCCGCTACTCTGGAATTATAGATAAGCTCACTAAACTAGGTATAAATCCCTATGTCACAAGATGGGTTGCCAACTGGCTCATAGACAGAACCCTCAATGTGAAAGTAGCAGACTCCAAATCCGACTTCAGACCAGTGACAAGTGGAGTACCGCAGGGTTCAATCCTGGGTCCTCTACTGTTTGCTATCTACTTCTCTGAAGTACAGGCTGACACAGAAGATATTTGGCTAACAAAGTTTGCAGATGACTGCAAACTAGGAGCCATAATCAAAACTCCTAATGATGTGGACATACTACAAAAGGGCCTCACTGAAGCAGATGCCTGGTGTCAAAGCTTGGGCCTGAAGCTCAATGCCAAAAAGTGTTTAGTTATCCCCTTTGGTAAAAACTCTGTAACCATTAACTACCACATAAGTGGTAGTCTACTTAATGCTGAAAGTGTGATGAGACTTTGGGACACAGGTGAACAATAGTCTCTCCTTTGATAATCACATTGTCACAGTCATCAGGAAATCCTTCTACATGGCTCACCTCATCACAAAAGGTTTCTCATCCAGAAAAAAAGAGGTCATTGTTCCTCTCTACTCATTACTCATTAGAACCATTATAGAGTACAACACCCCTTTTGGTATGTACCTCACAAGATATCTACAACAACTGGAAAGGCCACAGAAATACTTCACAAAGAGAATTACTGGCCTCAAACAGATGCCCTATGCAGACCATCTCAAAAAACTCCAGCTTTACTCCGTCGTATATTGCCTACTCAGAGGTGATCTGTGTCTAACATACAAAGCTATGTCAAATCCAGAACTGTTGGACATGCTCCACTTAAAGAAATCCCAGTCCCTCCGAGCTACATGCTCTAGGGACCTAAACCTTGTCACCACAATAAACAGAACATGCTGGAGGGATAGATTCCTGTCCCAGAGACTTCCCATACTCTGGAACAGACTACCTATCTATGTCAAACAGAGCTCCTCATTAGCACTCTTCAAGAAAAATATTGATGACTGGATGGGAAATAGGAAATTCACCCCAGGGATCACTTCTGTGGCTCTGCTCGACAGGGGCACAAGAAAATAATTTTCTTGGGTGGCGAAAGCCAGGGTACCCTTTTGGCTAGTCTTATGTAGGCCCTAGGGCTAATAGCCTAGTACCTATCTATGAACCTATGAATCTATGAATGTGTACTGGGTGCCTTAGAGTGATGTAGCACATCCCACATTTGTCTGTGGAGCCGGTTATGGAACAGACCCTGGACCTGACCTCAGGGGACTGGAACATATCTGTGTGTGCCCCCAGGAGGGGGACAACATCCCCTGGGATGGTTCCAACTGGCGGTATTGCTGTACTGGTACATGAGAAGGGCCCGGAGGGCACACATGTGATGTGGTCAGGTAACATGGGCAGATGGGTTTGGAGAGGTAGTTCTGCTGGGCAATAGTACATTTACACGTTTTTGTGTCACTGTTATAGAACATATGTTGGTAGTAATAGTCTACACAATACCAAAACATGTCAACAGCATGCATAGATATCCTGAATAACATAGAATGTCATGTGCAGCAATCACAAAGCAGCCATACCACAGGCATATATGGAACCATAATGGCCCTGACAATGGCATGCAGGTGAATAGTCTGTAACAGGCCAGCAATGATAGTGTCCACACAGACAACATGGCTGCAATCACATAGCAGAAAGTGTGGTACAATACAATATCTGTCCCACTGGTAGGTAAGCTGTAGGCATATCTAATGAGTTGTGTGTATAGTTTGTTGTAGCTGATATGGTGGGGGGGGCGACAGAGCTGTGTATTAAGAACTGTAGTAACCTTGCTGTATGAGTTTCTCAGACCTGTTTCCATTTTTGTCTTTCAGCCAAGATGTCACATGCACATTTGCCAACATATTCAGCAGCGGAAAATGAATTGCTGATCACGTACTTAATCCAGCACTACCCTGTGGTGTTTGGCAGGGCCATCCTTGACCAGCAGGAGTGGAATGCCCTGTAGAACAGCCTGTGGAATGACCTAGTCTGCAGGGTCAATGATGTCGGACTGCACAACCGCAGTTATGAGCAGGTCTGGCATCATTGTACTGACCTGCTTCGCAATGTCCATTGGAGGGCTGCTGCAGTCCGGGGGATCACCTCACCACAGGGGGCCATGCCATCCATCCCCCCGACATGTTTGGAGGAGCTCCTGGCCAGCCTCATGGCACCTGCCCGTTCAGCCAGCCACCAACTAATGGACACATTTGTGGAGGTGGGTGTCACCCACACACTGGCCAAGGAGCCTGCAGGTAAGGACACAGGGCACATCAGTAGATCACTATTGTGTATGCATCTGCATCAGTACAGGTAGATCATGCATATCTGACATGTCATAGATATATTGTGTTGCTGCATAGTAGTGATAAACAGATGTCCAGATATGGTAGTATCATGGAAATGTACTGTTGATGTACTGTAATACTGCACCCACCCTGTAATATTGCCACAGGTGTGGCCACTGACATTGCATTTCTCACCCTCTTATGTAGGTTCCTCCGGGATACCACCTAGGCAGCAGCTTGTATCTGAAGAGTATGGCTTATGTAGATGCTTGCCAACACACCGGGCATGTAATAGCAATGGTATATTCCATGTACACATCTAACACACCAACCAAGAATGCATGCTGTACATATGCATGTATTGTTGCTGTGAAATGCATGGCATCACAGGGGTGACCATGATGGGGTATTGGAAGGGTATGTCAGACACCTGCATGATAATGAACATCCTGTCATTGTGGAATGTGTCCACAGGGAGTAACATAATAGTGGGATACATGGCCTACAGTAGGGACATGTTTGGAACAACACCCATAGACAGTGCAACACCAGTGTATATACCTGTAGGACAATGGCAACTGCTGCAGAGATACACTATGGCATATGGCATTAGAGCAGTCCACATTATCAGCTGGGACTAGGCTGTAATATGTGGTGCTCAGTGTATGGGACACTGCAAAGTGACACACATGTGTAAGGCTTACTTGTCATGCATCTGCAAAAAGGCTGAAGGAGGGGAGTGTGAGCATGACACACCAGTGCACTGCAGCAGGGAACCTAAGGATACTAAGAATGGCAATATCTGCACATAGTCAGGTTCAGGACCTGTAGCAGACGTAACCCTACCCCCACAGCAATAATGATGGCAGTGTGTGAACACCAAGGGATGTGCACATGAGTAGACCTTGCAATCATGCAGAGTAAGGGGACATGTGTAGGGCAGACTGAACATACACTGGCAATTGCAGATGGCCACACTGGTATCCCCTTGCCAGGAGTAGTGACTGCTGTAGTACACACAACAAGATGTGCGTCAAACCGTCATAGCACACATATGCCCACAAGGAGTGTATGCATTGCAATCAGCATCCACACACCTAACACATTCCATAGACACTTCATATGAAAGTACAGGACATATGTCACATAACGGGCACATGTACTGTTAAGATATGCAGTGATGTGGTCTCAATGCAGATCACGGATGGGTGCATCATATCAGGAAGGGTGTGTACACCCCCTATAGCCATGGTATGCTCTGATGGTTGTTAGTGTAAGAGTATTGGATTGGTCATACATGGTCCGCTGATGTTGAAAGGTGTAAGTCAGGCATAAGGCATTCACAAATGACAACTGTTCACATATCATCCCAGGTATGTGTTGCTGAAAAACAAAGGGGCTGGGAGCATTAAAGGTGACATAACTGACACAGTACTACACATTCCACAATGGATTGTACACCTGTGAGGTGTGGTGCACAGTACATGGCAGGGTGCAGAACAGGAGCACAACAATACCGTGTACATGTGTGTAGTGGTATCCAGGAGAAGAGGCATCACCTAGTGACACAGCACATGCATCACATACATGTATACTGTTGCTAGTATGGATTGACTATAGCTGAACTGCATGCTGTTCTGTACCATATGTTCTGTATGTTAACAGATGAGTAATAGGAGGACTGTTTGTACTATCATTGTGCAACCTCACCTGTGTGTGTGTGTGTGTGTGTGTGTGTGTGTGTGTGTGTGTGTGTGTGTGTGTGTGTGTGTGTGTGCGTGTGTGTGTGTGTGTGTGTATCCTGGTGGTCAGTTAGTTTGTCTGTAGGGATACTCTGGTGAAGTGGAGGGAGGTTGATGCATGTAGGATATGTGTGTGCATGTGTGTGTGTTTCTGTGGGTGGCCATGTATGCACATATGAGATTGTGGGGTGTTCATACAGCTGTACCTCCCTTTGGGACCATGCAGTACATAGACATGGACTGCCACATTACACACCAGGAATAACTGTCATGTGTGTAATCACAAGACAGCTGAAAGTATAATATGGTCTGTAGCATGGAACAGGCATTGTGAGAGAAGGTAGACATCAGGTACACCCTTAATATCGCATTCAGCAGGGAGGTCACTTATAACCCACATATGCAGTACTACAGATGCATTGGGGAAGTACTAGTCAACACCAGGGAGTGTCTCCATATATTACAGTTGTTACATGATAGGCTGAATGAGCAGCATATCTGGCATTTACTGAGCATTCCATACACATGCCACACCAGTGCATGATATTATGGATAGAACATAGTGGCCCACACATATAGGGGCCATGCTCATGATGTCCGGACATACAAGAGGGTGCATACCCAATGACAGCAGTGAGGCCATGTAAAGCCACTACACACAGGTCAGGCAGATAATGTGGTAACAGGTCTTGTGGTGTGACCGCTTGTGTAGGCATTTAGAGGACTGATGTGTTAACGAGTGGTATCAATGTGTGTATGTTAAGAAGTGTGATGTAGGATGGGGTACAACATGGACATATATGTGGGACTGTCTGTAAAGCCATGGACAGGTAGGTATTCTGGACATGTGTGTGTGTGTGTGTGTGTGTGTGTGTGTGTGTGTGTGTGTGTGCGTGTGTGCATGTGTGTGTGTGTACTGTTAGGTGATGCAGTACAGGTTTTAAACTACATTTATTGTTTTCCCCCACAGGTGGCAAGGTGGGTCAGGGTCCCTCATGCATGTAATCTGATGCTGGTGTCCATACAGAAACCAAAGATGATGATAGTACTGTTGAGGCACAGGTGGGGTTGTCAGGGGCCGGCACTGCACCATTTGTCATACCACTTTTAGCCACCCCAACCCTGCACACAGTTTCAGTGCATATACATACCCCATCACCAGTGGCCGTAGCGGAGGTACAGCTGACATTTGGTGGCAGTGCACAGGAAAGTGTGGTAACCATGCCTACTGTGTCCAGTCACAGCAGGCATAGACAGATGTCTGGCAGGGCACCACATAGGCTGATGTACCAGAGTGCTTGTGGTAGGGCCACTGGACATCATGCTGCAGGCAGAAGTGACAGAGCCGGCACCAGCAGGTGCATGTTTCAGGCTGTCATGGTGGTGCAGGCACATATGGAATGTTAAACCAGACAGGGCTTGAGGCTGCAGAGGGCTGCTCTTGCATCTGGAAGCGACAACATCCGTGAACTGTCTGGTGCTATCCTTGCTTATACTGAGCTCACAGATAGACAGCATGGTGAGATGATGGCCCTCATCGGCCGTGGTGTGTCTGTGCTTCAACGTATGGTGGGGAGGCAGTGACGGCCGCGTGGACATGGGCCAGCAACATCAACAGCTGGCAGTCAACATGGATGTACTAGAACACCAAGGAGCTTCCGTAGTGGCAGTAGTAGCCCCGGCAGTGTGGGGGGTGTGGTGTCCACTCCACACCACAACAGGCCATGTGCACGTGGTCCTGGCCAGTCCCAAGTGGGACCTTTTACCAGCAGACATTTGTCATCAGCAGGTTAGAGTAACACATTGAGGCCTGTATCTAGACATGCCAATGGAACCCCTGGCAGGCACAGTCCATGTGTCCGTGGCCAGAGGCAGTAAACTGCACACCCTGCCAGGTATGGTCTGCAGCTGTCCATAAACACCGGTAAAGGGTAGCCCCATGGCAAATCTGTGTGCATGCATACCCACATACTATACCAAGTCCAGGAGGATGAGGTGCCCAAAACAAAACCAATAAACAGGAAAAAAGCACCAGCAAGCCGTAACTGCCTTAAAACATTTAATGTGTTCCACAGCAAGTAAAGCACAACACATCACACAATGATAACACTGAAACTACTATCAGTTCGTTTTCGTCTCCAACTTCATCAGAAACATGCTGATAATCCAAACCCCTCCCCATTTATACCTTTGCACACTGCCAAAACTTAAAATCTTTTGACATTAAATTCAATTTTAACCCTTTCCTAAACATACCTTAAAAATCCAACATAAAAAATAGAAGCATAATAAATACAACTTCCCCCTGTTTAAAACACTTTTAAATATCTAAAAACACACTTTCAAAACCTGTAGTAAATAACCAGATGAATATATAAAAAATGAATGCATGTTAAAAATAAATAAATGAATGTAAAAAAATCAAGTAAAATCAATCTTGTTGAAAAATATTTCAAACCACATGTGTGTGAAATTCATAACTTTGCTGCTCTTAATTTTAAAACTGGGGCTAGGGAGACCATGTAATTCAAACCTGGCCACCTACTGGCTTCTAATACCAGTTGCCAGTAAACCTCTCAATATTCCAACATGGTCTCCCAAGAACCACCCCTACCATCCATTACCACTTCATCTAATACAAAAAAGTGTAAAAAGCACCTTCACAGCTTAAGTGTGTTTATATAATGCATTTCTGTTGTTACCCCTCCTAATGTCGTAAAAGTGTTTATATATCCTTTTCTTTAAACAGCTTTCCGTCTTACCTATGTAAATCGTTTTACATTTCTTACAGGTTGCAATGTAAACAAGTCCCATACTTTCATAATTAAAATAGGATTTAGAGGTAATGTGTCTATTCCTGTTACTGACAGTAATTTTAGAAGTATCACCTATAAAAGGGCATTGTTGGCATGCTCCACACTTGAAGGTACCAACTTTTCTAATCAAGTTTCCACCAAGTTTGTTTTCCATAAGATCCTTAATACATCTACCTTTTCTGAAGATAAATTTTAGTGGAACATCAAATTTTAAATTCAAATCAGAGAGCTTGGAAAATCTCTTCCATTCCCTCTGGACAATGTCACAAATTTCCTGCGCATCACCACTAAAATCCACAATAAAGGCATTCTCATAGGAATCACTGTCCCCATTGCCCGTTACCCTTTTTTTTATACCTGTATCACCAGAATGTAAAATTTATGTAAATCTGTCCTTCCTATGCTGTAATACTTCTTCTTGGGTTTCCTTAATCAAGGTCTCTGGGTATCCTTTTTCTAAAAATATACATTTTAGTAGGTCCCACTCATCCAAAAAATCATTGTCATCAGAGGTCATTCAACTACCATGTACATATTGACCCTTCACTATTCCTTTCTTTTGGAAGTATGGGTGGGCACTAGAAAAGTGCAAAAATGAATTACAATATGTCTCCTTCCTGTGTACTTTTGATTCAAACCCATTACTACTCTTCCTAATATGGACATCAAAAAAGTCAATACTGTCATAACCAATCTTATATGTGAATCTAAAAAAATCAGTACTGTTGGAAATGTATTCAAAGAAGTCCATAAATTTCTCCTCACTATCTGTCCAAAATATACAGATATCATCAAGGAAATGTTTGTGTAGTGCCCAACAATCCTTAAATACTAAATTAAACACATATGTTTGCTCCCACCAAGCCATCACTAGGTTTGCATAAGTGGGGGCACACATGTCCCCCATGGCAACTCCCTTTAACTGTCGAAAAAATTCCCCTTCGAAACACAGAACATTTTTGTTTAATACCAATTCCATGAAGACAGTAAAAACATAAATCTCTTTTTCAGGGAAATGATTTCCGTTCCTTAAAATCTCTTCAAAAAACTCTAAAGCCAGCTCTATGGGGAATAGAAGTGAAAAAGTCCACCACATCAATAGTAATAAAAATGACTTTTTTGGTTATCTGTTTGTCTTTTACAATTTTTAAAAAAAAAACATGAGGCCTTCAGCACATTACATGCACCCACAGACAGGTTCTTTAACCTGTGATATAAATATTTGGCAATGGGTGCAGTGACAGACTGACTAGCAGCTACAACATGCCTCAAGAGAGGATCTTGTACATCTCTGTGGACCTTCGGAATCCCAAAGATAGACAGTACTTTTGGTTTCTTGCTGTGTAAGAATCTGAAATTCTCTATATCTATACAACCCTCCAATACCAAATCATTGAGTGCTATGTAAACCTTTTCGCATGCAATATGCACCTCATTAATAGAGACCTTCACATAATTGTTGTTGTCTAACAAAATATCCATCATCTTACTTTGCATGTAATAAAATCCATGAGCACCGTGAAGAAAGAAAGGAATAATGAAGGGTCAATATGTACGTGGTAGTCGAATGACCTCTGATGACAATGATTTTTTGGATCAGTGTGACCTGCTAAAATGTATGTTTTTAGAAAGAGGATACCCAGAGACCTTGATTAAAGAAACCCAGGAAGAAGTATTACAGAGTAGGAAGGACAGATTTACACCAATTTTACATTCTGGTGATATAGGTATAAAAGAAAGGGTAACGAGCAATGGGGACAGTGACTCCTATGAGAATGCCTTTATTGTAGAATTTAGTGGTGATGCACAGGTCATTAGTGACATTGCCCAGAGGGAATGGAACAGATTTTCCAAGGTCTCTCATTTGAATTTAAAATTTAATATTCCACTAAAATTCATCTTCAGAAAAGGTAGATGTATTAAGGACCTTATGGAAAACAAACTTGGGGGAAACTTAATTAGAAAAGTGGGTACCTTCAAGTGTGGAGCATGCCAACAATGCCCTTTTATAGCTGATACTTCTGAAATTACTGTCATTAACAGGAATAGACACATTACCTCTAAATCCTATTTTAATTGTGAAAGTAAGGGACTTGTTTACATTGCAATCTGTAAGAAATGTAAAGCATTTTACATAGGTAAGACAGAAAGGTGTTTAAAGAAAAGAATATATGAACGCTTTTACGACATTAGGAGGGGTAACAACAGAAATGCATTATATAAACACACTTTGAGCTGTGAAGGTGCTTCTTACACTTTTTTTATATTAGATGAAGTAGTAATGGATGGCATGGGTGATTCTTGGGAGACCATGTTGGAATATAGAGTGGTTTACTGGCAACTGGTATTAGAAGCCAATAGGTGGCCGGGTTTGAACAACATGGTCTCCCTAGCCCCAGTTTTAAAAGTTATGAATTTCACACACGTGGTTTGAAATATTGTTCAACAAGATTTATTTTACTTGATTTTTTTACATTAATTTATTCATTTTTAACATGCATTCCTTTTTCTATATCCATCTGTTTATTTGCTACAGGTTTTGAAAGTGTGTTTTTAGATATTTAAAAGTGTTTTAAACAGGGGGAAGTTGTATTTCTTATGCTTGTATTTATTATGCTTGTTTTTTAAAGTATGTTTAGGAAAAGGTTAAAATTGAATTTAATGTCACATGATTTTAAGTTTTGGTAGTGTGGAAAGGTATAAATGGGGAGGGGTTTGGATTGTCAGCATTTTTCTGATGAAGTTGGAGACAAAAACGAACTGATAGTAATTTCAGCATTATCATTTTGTGCTGTGTTGTGCTTTGCTTGCTGTGGAACACATTAAATGTTTTAAGGTAGTTACGGCTTGCTGGTTCTTTTTACCCACACATTATAAAAACACACCTAGGTCAACCCCATACCTACACACACCACATTACCATACCCAGCTCACCACAATACATCCCTCACCCACACACATGGTGTCAAATATATGGCCCACCCTCAGCCTCTGGCAATCCAACATCACACCTTGTGCATATGATGATACCTGTACCACATCCCTGTCATCCATACTATTAATGCAGGGACAGGCTGATATCGTTCTGATGCACACTGTGACTGACGACAGTGTACCACAGTACTGCAGTGTAACATGTTGTAGGGAGTAAAGTGTAATGCATATATGCAGGTAGTGTAGCCATCCAGCAATGATGCCTTATAGCTGTTGGTAACACTGGCTGGTTGTGGTCTCTATAATGTTATCCATTTGTGTTGTAGGTGTACATGCATCAGAACAAGGATGCCCTGTGCATATGATGATACCTGTGCCACATCCCTGTCATCCATACCATCAAAGCAGGAAAAGACTGATATGGTTCTGATGTACATGGTGACTATACTATAGTGCACCACAGTACTGCAGTGTAACATGTTGTAGGGAGTAAAGTGTAATGCATATATGCAGGTAGTGTAGCCATCCAGCAATGATGCCTTATAGCTGTTGGTAACACTGGCTGGTTGTGGTCTCTATAATGTTATCCATTTGTGTTGTAGGTGTACATGCATCAGAACAAGGATGCCCTGTGCATATGATGATACCTGTGCCACATCCCTGTCATCCATACCATCAAAGCAGGAAAAGACTGATATGGTTCTTATGTACATGGTGACTGTACTATAGTGCACCACAGTACTGCAGTGTAACATGTTGTAAGGAGTAAAGTGTAATGCATAAATGACAAGTAGTGTAGCCATCCAGCAATGATGCATTATAGCAGTTAGTAACATTGGTTGATTGCAGTCCCTATAATGTTATCCATTTGTGTTGTAGGTGTACATGTGTCAGCATGAGGATGGTCTGCAGTCATATTCCACAATGGGGTATGTCACTGTGGTAACACCATGGCTGTGACATATCTGGGGTACAGTTGAACACATGTCACAGGTTACTAAAATGTTTATTACCTGTGCCACATGGACAGGTGACCCACTGAGGCATGCATACCCTGCAACCTGATGTAGACCCATCCACATACATGCACACTGTTACTTGGCAACACTGGTACTAGACCCCTACCTAGCTATGTAGTGATACTGAAGTGTGTAGCTTACATTGCACACACCACACAGCGTTTAGGGTTAAGTGTGTTCCAGGTTACATGTTACATGCAGAACATCCCCAGACATGTACAGTATACTAATGGGTGATGTAATGGGTGTATATGAACAATATGTAGTGTGACATACCATCATATACACATTAACAGACACATAGCAGCCATATACACATCCGAGATACCAGGGCCTATCGCTGTTAACTAACTTGACTGTGTGTCCAATGTGTTACAGGTAGGCTGCACACAGCACATGCATAACTGGCTTGGATTGTGGTATCAGTTACCTGTTTGGTTGATGGTGACAGTGGTAACCATAAAGTGGTACATGGGACATATACCGGGTGTACCTTGGTGTAATAACAGTGTACACAGCATCCACATCCCCCAGTGGATATTGTTCTTACTGAAACCCATGATGACACTGTGCCATACCCACCATTACACTTTGGCCATGACTGCGATACAACCCATAGTATACCCCAACAGTGGTTCTACAAGGATATGCATCTAATGCACATGCAACACATGTAGAAGGGTGTTGCATTGTCATGCCTCACCTATGGGCAGCAACAATACTATCTGTACTACTGTGTGGCAATGGGTAGCGTAATAGGAGTATGTGGCCTTGGAATGCTGTACCCTACAGATATATGGACATGCACAACTACACACACATGCCAGAACACAATGGGTATCCCATACCTATTAACCCATTTGTAAAACACTGTTGTGCTGGTACTGCAAGGCTCATGTAGCTGGTATGGGGGGAGCTTAACAGGGTACATGTAATGTCCATTACAGCAGCAGCCACAGCTGACTATGGCAATGGGTGTTGTGCTGGTTGTGAAGGCCCTCATGGAATTCCCAAGTACAGGTAACACACAGACACTGCTATACTCAGTCATGCACATGTACACATGTGTCAGTATAGGGGTACATTGCTGCAGGTGGTCATAGCTGTATACCTATCTATTGTCCAAGGGGAGATTGGTTATGTAGGGGTTGTGTGGACAGTGGTATCCTGCCACCTGTCAGGTGGCAGCGCACAATCTATCAACAGACACTACTGTGGTGACCCTTGAGGCTCAAGGTGAGAATGACATGCATCAGCCAATCCTCCAGGTGCCTCCTGCACATGGCCACTGAGGTGATCAAGTTGACATGTATGCAACACGCATTACAACACATGGTTAGTGTCTGTGATGGCAACCTGTACCCAAGCATTTTCTGTTGACTGTAGAAGTGTAGTGGAGGTATCCGTGGCATGTGGTGTGTACAGGGTGACATCTCTTATATGTTCCAGTTCTTACACAGCTGGGCAGACATGTCAGTGTCACTCAAGCTTAGGGTGCCTGTATATATCCCAGCTGGATATCTGCCATCTGCACATCTGTACAGGGACTGACAGTCATCAGCTTGGCAAGTAGCTATGCAGTAGCATGAGTGTGTTGACAGATAGACATCTGACAACAATATGTATGCCATAACTACATGTCAGAAGCCCTCAGTAACATGTGCTGTACAGACGGTAGTCTACAGTTACATTTCACATGACGGGTCATTACCCAGTAAGGGGTATATACTGTGACACAGCTCACACACAGGGATACAACAGGGAGAAACAAACTAAATACTAAAAACTAAATACTGCAAACGTAAAAACAACAGGCAGGAATCCACACAAATTTTAATTGACCTCTAGCACTTTGGAAAATGCCTTCAAGGAGTATACAACAGGGAGGCCTCAGTGTCCAATTATGTCCACAGGTGTGCCTGTTGTCAGTACTACATTTAGCACTCTGTTCTTGCCTGGGATAGCACTGTCAACAGTAGTACTGCCATGATACACTACATGCCAGTGTGACAGCACGTACCCTGGGCTACGACACCTGTATGTCACATTCACATGGATAACAGTGCTGTACAGGCATCATATATGTCTGTGTCCCACACATGACACTCACACCCCTTGCCACTGTAATGACAGCACATAGGTGCATGTATTGTACATGGCATTACATACACTTATTACATACACTTATTACAGATTATCAGACTGGGTGGTGTGACCTGGTTACCAGGGCTAAGCCATGCTTAGCAAGTATCAGTATTGCTGCAGTATAACAGCTAAGCTGATTTGTGCACTGGTAAGCGAAGCCAACACGGTGTAAGCACCCGTACATTTACCCATAGCTCAGCACTGCTTAGTTTCACTCAAACCCGCGCAAACCCTCTTAAAGCTGCTCAAAACTGCCTTAACCACTCTGTATCTGACAGCACTTGTTCTGCCCAGCAACAAAATGAACAGCCTTTGCAGGGTTTGAACCCAGGACCCTGAACACTGAAGTCAAAGCACTTAACCACTACACCATGACCACTGTGAAAATAGCTGTTGTTTTACCAATATAGCTGTCAAAACACATATTGAATAGTATTGAACAATTGCCTTTAGTTCCTAAATTGTGTAGTCCCTGTTATTGATATGACTGTTGCATCACATATGTTGTTTTATCATAATCTACACATAGCAGATACATACAGTAAGATACATCTGGGAGGGTATACACAACCATGAGGTTTACTCATGACAGGAATATGGTTGTATACATATAATAGGTCTATATATGTCTACATGTACATACACATGTATACTCATACATATGTCTGTATACACATCTATATAGTGCTACATATATATGGCCATGTGTACATCTCTTTGTATGTATGTATATATAGATATATGTATATATAGATATACGTATATGCATATATAGATATATGTATATATAGCTATATATGCATGCAGATCCTATTTGTACAGATATGCCTAGTTATCATTCCAAGATGGCCACTGACAACTAGACATGCATTAAGCTGCAACTCCATAAATTAAAAGTTCAATCTGCAAAAAAGCCTAAACATCCTATGCCTAAAAGGTAAAACCTGCACAACCCCAGCACAAACAAGAAGTTACAAGTGAGGAAACAGCTTTATCTAAAAATATAAATCTAATTTTAAACTTTTAAAGAACCGTCTACGCCAACAGGGTATCAGTGACTGGGACCGTGTGGCAAGCCCTGTCTAATTCTACAGTTCAGCAGCATCTGAAAAAGACTTCAAATCAAAAGAAAAAACAATATGACTAGCACCCAGGATCAAAGTAAGGAAATAATGGAAACACAAATGTCTAAATCAAAATTATCTGCAATTGTAACTCCTGAAAAGGACACAGCAAGTATGAGGCAGAAAACATCTAAGGCACAACAGGAATCTAATAACGCTTCTTTGAGAGCAGAAAATGAAAACTCATACTCAGTAGAAAATATAAAAACAGCACTAGTGCTACTCCAGAATGACATTTGTGAATTTTCTGAAAAGCTTAGTTCTGTGGGTAACAACATTGAACAAATTGCGACAAGACTAACCTTAAATGAAACTAAAACTGAGGAAAACGCATCTGAAATCAAAGCCCTGAAGTCTACAATTAAAACTAACGAACAGACCATAAAGTAACTCCAATCAAAATGATAGACCTTGAAGCAAGAAGCAGAAGGAACAATATAATTATAAGAGGGGTACCTGAAGTGTTTGATCAAACACAACTGAATTCAATAATCAAAGAGATTGTGGAAACAACTGTGGAAAATAAGAATATAGCAAAAGACATGATCATTAAACGTGCACACGGATCTCTTCGGAGATTGGCAGGATGAAACTGTACCAAGACAAATCTATGCAAAAATACTTAATGCAGCACACACCTACATGATCCTAACGGTTGCTAAACAGAAAAGAAACATAACATGGAGGGGCCATAAAATAAGCATTACACAAGACTTACCTCTCCCCATCAAGCAAGAATGCCAAGATCTAGCCCCTTTTTGTTCTTATCTAATTAAGAACATCAGATTTCAAATGTGTTACCCTGCAAAACTTATGTTCACTTATAACGATCAAAAATACTGCATCCAAAGCAAAACTGAAGCTAAAACTAACTCCATCAAAGCATTCGGAGAAGCCCCTGAAGCAAAGAAACAACACAGCAGTATAGCCGACAAACTAAAGCTTAACTTAAAATGTACAAAGTGTCCAGCAGACTTGGCAAGACACAAAAGAGAGACCAGTGCTGTTTATTAAATAAAGCGTTTTTCGTTGCCTTGTTACAGCAACTTCATCAGATTAATACACACAGAATACCTTACAAGTTTAAATAACGAATACACCAATCACATGATCAACAATCAGCTGATATTGACTATGTCACAATATGAGTCAACACATCAAATCAAATAAAATAAATGAAACAAGCTCCTCTTACAATTTGACTAAATATAAATCTCAAAGTAAAAAACATTTCTTTGCTTATAACCAACGGAATTCCCGCTCACTTTGAGTATTAAATATACATTAAAATGACCAACTAACTTATTAAGCTTAGCATTTAAACATATATAATTCCCACCAAATTTTCAAATCTATTAGTTTAAAGCATTGACCTTAAGTAAAACACACCTTACCTATCAGCTGTTTAACTACAAATAACAATGTATATGGTAAATGGCAGCTTAGTTAGAATTTCTTTTTTATCTGTGTGTTTGGTGACTTCACCCTCCACAAAGAATTCATAACTATAGAACAATGCTGTCCATTATACTTTAAACACCCTATCATGTCAGCCCGGGCAAACTAGTTTGACTGAAGATGTCATATACGTACGGGAAGAACAGACAATTGTGTATACTGGAAAATACTAAACATGTACATAATGTAAAATCATAATATAAAATTACCTCAACCTTTCATAAGTCAACCTATTGTATTCTACCTAATCAAACTTCTAAGTTTTAAAAGACAGGCAATATTACACGAGTCATTGAGACCAGGACTTGAAAAGGCATTAAGCCTTATCTGCCATGCTAGTTCTCGTCTTTCGAGCAATAAATTGAAAGGACCACATCTAAGCTCCATGTTAACTTGGTCAATTGCTTTAAATAGAAATTTATGATTTTCATTAAAGGCCAGGTGTCTGACTAAAGGACTCTCCTGTTTTTTCGTCTTGATAGCATTAGTGTGTTTATAAACCCTATCTCGGAGCCTACGCTCAGTCTTCCCCACATAGAAGGCTGAGCAGAATTGACACCTGGCTACATAGACAACCTGTTTAGAATTACAATGAAATTTGCATTTCATCTTATATTTCCTCCCATTTATACAAAAACTTTCACCAAGTTCCATGAATTTACACATCATGCAACATCCACATGTAGTCATCCCAATTTGTTTAGTTAGGCATGATGTTGCCTTCCTTTCAAGAAGGTTCTAAAGATTAGGTCCTTTCTTAAACACTAGTTTAGGAAGGTCACCAAATTTGTTAATCAGGAGTTTGTCAGTAGTAATAAACTCCCAATTATTGTATAAATTTAATCTAACTGTATCACTGTCCTTACTAAAGGAAGTAATGAAACTAGTTTTAAAGCCCTTGTTGGTTTTGTCTACGTGTATTTGTTCAGTTAATAGTATCTGAGGTACTATAGACTCTAAGTCCGATCTATAGACAATACTGTCATATGATGTTCTTCTGCTTAGAATAGGTTTAATCAGGCCTGTATGTCTCTTATGTGCTACCTCCGCAACTAGAGACTGTACTAAACAAATAGGATAGCCCCGCTGTTGGAACATATTACTCAACTGTAAACATTCATCACTAAAGTTAGATTCTAATGAAACCATCTTAGCTGCTCTAATGAGCTGACCCTTCACTATAGAGCATTTTTGATGGAATGGATGACAGCTCGAAAAGTGAAGGAATGAATTAGAATATGTGTCTTTTCTATAAATTCTTGACACGTATCTATTATTAATGGTGTCCTTAGACAATTTACAATCCAAATAGTCTATACATACAGCGCTAAAGTTAAATGTGAACTTGAAAAACTCTGTAGTGGAGTTCAAGTAGGACACGAATGTCCGAGCCTGATATTCACTACCCTTGTAAATCACAAAAATGTCATCCAAGAAACGTGTGTAAAAGGTAAGGTTCACCCTTTGTTCACTGTTCTTAAAAATAAATTATTTTTCCCAGTATGCCATCACTAAATTTGCAAAACTGGCCCCACAGGGTGAACCCATAGCTACCCCACGTTTTTGTAAGTAGAACTCATTATTGAAAATAAATTAATTGTTTGTGAGAATGATATCCAATATAGTATCTACAGTATAAATCTCCTGAGTTGGTGAATTTTTAGCATTGTTCTATAGTTATGAATTCTTTGTGGAGGGTGAAGTCACCATACACACACATAAAAAAGAAATTGTAACTAAGCTGCCATTTACCATATACGTTATTTGTAGTTAAACAGCTGATAGGTAAGGTGTATTTTACTTAAGGTCAATGTTTTAAACTAATAGGTTTGAATATTTGGTGGGAATTATATATGATTAAACACTAAGCTTAATAAGTTAATCGGTCATTTTAATGTATATTTAGTACTCGAAGAGAGTGGGAATTTCGTTGGTTATAAGCAAAGAAATGATTTTTACGTTGAGATTTATATTTAGTCAAATTGTAAGAGGAACTCGTTTAATTTATTTTATTTGATTTGATGTGTTGACTCGTATTGTGACGTACTCAATATCAGCTGATTGCTGATCATGTGATTTGTGTATTCGTTATTTAAACTTGTAAGGTATTCTGTGTGTATTAATCTGATGAAGTTGCCGTAACATGTCAATGAAAAGCACTTCATTTAATAAACAGCACTGGTCTTTCTTTTATGCCTTGTCAAGTCTGTTGGACACTTCGTATATTTTAAGTTACCAGTTTGACTTTTTACCTCGTTTGTTCCTGAAACTAAAGCTTAAACCAGCTTTTTTTAAAGCTACGCTTTAAGGTAAGGATATAAAACATTAATATAGTGTTTTGCATATATATATGTTTAGTTCCTGCATTCCGGTTACAAACCATAATGTTTAAACAACTAATATCACAGCCAGTGCTTGTTTGAATACAAAATGCGGTCCTATGACTAAAAAACACATAGCAAATGCAGTACCTGGTAAAATCAACCCCTTTACTTTCAGATACTCAGCAAACAGTAAAACTTCTGTTTGAAACTAAAGTTAACTACAAGAGAATTCTATACAAGCTCTACACATAGCTCTGAATAAATCTAAATACACTGCATATCGAAAATCGCTAAAAAATGAAAACGAAGTAAGAAGAGACTATTTGGAACAATCTCAGCCACAGCAAATATCCAAATAAGCCTAAATAAAAGATTTTTCCCACATTTGAAGATCCGGAGAGTTGTCTGTGTGAGAGAAAACCGGAAGTAGCAATACCCAGAGCCATGCAGTGTTGAGAGGTCAAGTATCTACTTCCCCTGAAGGTCAGGAGCCACAAAGCACTACTGTGAATGGCAAGGCTAAGTCTACAGCATTAAAAATAACCGGAATCAATGGTAATAAGGAAGTACATGAAGAAAAGCCACTCAAGGTGATAAATTAAGACTTTTACTGGCACAAATGCTAGGTAAAAGTCTAAGAAATGCAGTATTTTTTCTTTGGACTGTTGCAAGTTTGCAAAAGGCTGTTTGTGATATAATGAAAATGTATCTTGCAGTGTCAAATGTGTAAGGATAAAGAGAAATGTTTAGTTATCTACTGTACTTTGCAGGAAAGATGGGTCTGCTTAGATTTTAACAAGTTGTTGCAAGTCTGCTGTTTGCATCTATTTCAGTATTCATTTCTTGTCTGTGTATAGATATGCAAAGCTAGTTAGTAGTAAGTAAAGTTAAAAAGTTGTCCTAAGCAGGTAATAATGCACGTAGATTCAGTAAGGTGTTTCTGTTCTTGTTTAACAAAAAAAATGTCTTTACTCTGGTTCCTAAAAGCAATGTTAAATAATTGTCTGCATACTCTGTATTTATGCTGTTATCCAAGAATATGGATATATTAGTAGATAAACGTACAGTTCTAGCATAATCATTAATCAAATTGTTTCTTCATGTTGTATTACTCTGTAGTTATAAAGTGGTTAAGAGGTCTGCTGGAATTGCACTAGGGGTAATGTTCACATTAATCACTAGTTTTAAAAATAGTTTAACATTTGAAGATGCTGAGTTTCGTTCCCCTTCAGTGGTTTCTGAATGTTGTTATACTGTAAAAAGGGGATCAATATTTATTGCAAGACTACTTTTACACTATGTAAGCACAATTAGACAAAATTTGTTTAACTGTATACAAGCTAGTTTCCTTAGTTAAAGATAAAAGTGGATTGTATCTTTTTAATTGTCTCTCCTACAAGCAACCCTCAACAGGAAGCTAGCCCTAAAAACATAATTACTGCAAGTATAATGCAGGCTTTACAAAATGTATTTTATTTTTTTATAAAGTTATTTGCACACTATTGTTTAACAATCTGTAAATAATTACAACTGGTTTTTAGAACATAAACTTCATTAAGGAGCAAGCAACTGTATATAAGTCATGTTTAGCATCATTTGGAACAAAGTAAAGTTGCTAGTTATTATCTCCCTTTACCAGCAATATAACACCTCTCTTAGATGGTACACAAACAACACACTAGTCATAAAATATAATACCACAAAAAGGAAGGGAGATAGGTGGGCAGGCACTGCGGTGTGTGTAATAAGGTTGGAAGCCATCCTGTTCAAATGTATGCTACCCAAAAATAATTGTCTTCATCACAACAACTATTTTGTTCATTATAAATATAAAAATAACCTAAAGCCACTACTTTATCTATATACAAAGGATTTATAGCTAGGCATGTATAAAGTTGATACTTGGAATGTCAATGGGTTAGGTGATAGTAAAATGTTAAATCTAATCCTATACTTAATATATAAAGCAAACTCCAATATCATATTCTTACAACACACACACATAAACAAAGAACAATGGTTAAAAATTAGCTCAAGAAAATGGATCAAGCAAATTATTTCACCAGGGGACAGCTCTGCTACAAAAGGAACAGCTATTATTATCAAAGAATCATTTCAAGAGAACATACCTCATAGCAACTATGATACGAAAGGAAGGTGGTGTTTTTTCACTAGCACACATCCACAAACAAAACATAATACTCTCTTCTTGAATGTATATAGCCCATGTTCAAACCGCATTTCTTTTTATACGAAATCTATAACCTGCTCTTAAACTTTCCCAATCACACTATCATTATAGGGGGGGGATTGGAATTGTCTAATTGACCCGCTTACAGGCAGCTCTAATAAAAACAGAAAACAAATAGCCCAAGTCACATCAGCCCTTAATGATCTTATATAAAATCACAACCCTGTTGACCCCTACCTAAGTGTGGACCACGACAGATCAATAAACAAATATACTTTTTATTCCCCTCCACATAAAGTATGGTCAAGAATAGACTATTTCCTGATCTCCTCAAATCTCTCTAAGTTTTGTCAAAGCTATGTAATAAATAATAGAATAATCTCAGATCACTCTAGAATCACAATTACTCTAAACAAAAATTTCCAATCTCCTGAACAGTGAGGCCCCTACAACTGCTACCTAAATAACAACCTTTTAAACCATAAAGAGTTAATTGAGGAGTTAAGTAAAACAATAAAACAGTTGGACCAGGATACAACACAAAGCCAAATGCCATTAGACATAAAATGGGCAGCCACCAAAACTGTATTAAGGGGTATTTTAATACAGAAAGCTTCACTGAATAAAAAACAGGAGCAAGAAAAGATTAGGCAGCTTGAATTGCGATTCACAAGCATTGAATTACAATTACAAGCCCATCATTCACAAGAACTAGAAAAGAACTTACAACATATTCAAAAAGAACTATACTTTATACAATTACATAGACACACTATAAATGAACTGAAACTCTTATATAACTACTCTGAATGGGCACAAACCCCTTCTAAGGTACTTGCTAATATGATAAACATTAAAAAACTCTACATAGTATCCCAGAACTACACTATAAAGATAACATTCCACAGAACAACGAAGAGATACATAACTTGTTCTGGGATATTTACAGCAAGATTATAACCCCAAAAAGCAGGAATATGTGTCCAATCTACAAGAAAAGTTCCTAAAAAAATCTAAAGTTTCCAAAACTCGATGAAGAACAATATAACTTACTGAACAGTCCCTTGTCAATCAGTGAAATAAAAATTGTGATTAATAAATTAAAAGTTAACAAATCCCTAGGCCCTAACAGATTTACAGCCATGTTCTATAAAAAACTTAGCCACATACTAGCTCCAGTACTGTTAAAACTCTACAACTTTCTTATAGAATATGGCTTTACAGACAAATACTTAAATAATTAAAAGACAATTTTAATACCAAAACCTAATACAAACAAACTAAACCCCACGAATTACAGACCCATTGCCCTTATAAATCTTGACATAAAGATTCTGTCCTCACTGTTAGCTAACAGATTACAAAAAACCCTGGACAAAATTATTTCCTCAGAACAATTGTGCTTTATGAAAAAAAGACAACTAAGCGATAATACCTGTATGCTAGACACCCTAATTTCTCTTTTAACTAAAGACAATCATCCAAGATACAGACTTACAATAGATGCCTCAAAGGGTTTTGATAATGTGGACCAAGATTTCCTTTTCTTAACAATGTCACACTTCAACTTCCCCACATCATTTATAACTGCCATCAAGATGATCTACAACAATGCCACAACCACGTTAAGCATTAACAAGACGTATTCTAAACCCATCAAAATCACAAATAGAACTCGGTAAGGTTGCTCACTATCTCTGTTCTTTTTTAATATATATTTAAATCCACTACTACTTCACATCTCCCTAAACACTTACCATCATTTCCCAAAGGTATATAACACAATAGTAAAATACTCAGCTTTTGCTGATGATCTAAATCTGTACTTCGAACTCCCAAATATAGATTTACCAAAAATACTTTCCTGAATTAAACAATTTTCTACAGTAGCAAACTACAATATGAACCCTAAAAAAATCCTCCATATTCCCTCTGAACCCCATAAATCACAAGACAGCATACTTCCCTTCAGTTGATATACCTTTAATATATAAGCTAAAATACCTAGGCATAAACTTTTCTCACACTTATAATGAAATGCAGAGTTCAAATTTCCTTAAAACATGGGAAAAATAGGCAAGACATCTTAAGATGGGAAAACTTAAACTTATCCCTTCTGTCTAAATCTGCCATTATTAAAATTAATATTCTTCCCAAAATATTATTTCAATTAAACTCTATTAATCTCAAACTACCAAAAAAAACTTCTTACAGCAATAGAAAAGGCCCTCTCCAAATTCCTCTGGCACCCTAAAACAACAAGAATAAGCTAAGCTATAAAAACCTTACAATAACAAAATTAAAAGGTGGGCTGGAGCTACCTAATTTTAAATTATATTACCTTATTATAAAAGCTAACAGGTTGATCCAAATTGTAGAGTATCATAGTTCAAAAAAGACTTGGTACCCAATATGGGTTAAAATATGGCTAATATACTAAATTCCATAAACATAAATCCTAAAGCTGTTCCTTTCATCCAACCCAAGCAAACAACTTTTTACAAATTGCACTTGATAATCAAAAATTGTATTACTACATTCCAGTCTCTATTTCTATTCATAAATCTGCAGAATTCATTATTACTGTTACAACTTATACATATGAACCCAAATATTAAGTTAAATAATAAAATGATTGATCTCAAACCATTCCAAATAATTACAGAATTAACAGTATGGGATATCCTACAGTACAAGGAAGATACACTTGATAACCTAAGAGAAAAATTCAAGACGCCTGCTAGCTATAATTCCATTGTTCAACAAATGATATCAATAATAAACCTAAAATTTTCAAAATACAAAATAGAAAGACAAAATATAGAGAATACCCAAAACATAATCAAAGCTCTTACAGCTAAAGAAAAAAATGATTTCAAAAAACCTATAAATTAGTTAATGAGCTAAAACACAAATCCGTGCTACTCTACTCAAGATACTGGGAAAAACTTAAATAATAACATCACAACAATACAAAAACAGAAAGCCATAACAATAACTTAAAACTTACACCTTCTAAAAACCTCATATACACACAACTGATGATTAACAATAATGCATATTATGTTCTCAAAAAATTTGGTTGCAAAAAAACTCAATGTGCCCTTTCTGCTCTAGGGAAGATGTGGATATTCTACACATCTTCTGGAGCTGCGATAAAATCTCCAAGCTCTGGTGCTCTTTGAGAATGCAACTATAGAAAGTTGGATATGCAAACAACACTCTTTCTTGGGAAACAATAATTTTACATATAATTCGTAGTTCAATCATTGGTATGTGCAGGCATATCTTAGTTACAGTATCCACACTACTCAAATTTTACATTTCCAACAATTGGGTTAATAATAAAAACATCTCATGGAAATATTTTAAAGTCATGGCAGTCAAATATATCACCTCCCACAAACTAGCTACTAAAAGTATTAAGAAAATAATTTACTTTCAAACATACTGGAACTCTGTCCTAGAGACAATCTTGACAAGTTTACAAAATACATAAAGTCAAATGTCAAGTAGTTGGCTGATACAAAATAATAACCCTATATGTTTTGTATCATAAATAGATGTATCACTGACATATAACGTACGCTGCTGGGATATCAACAAAAGGATGGCTTCCAACATTGTACATACTGTAAATATGCAATTAGTTTTTATAAGATTTTAAGTTTCTTTACACTTATTTTTGTTTATTATGTTTTTCTTTTTCTATCTCTCTGTGCAATTAAAGGTACCCTGTATATATTAGCCTAATATCAAATATTATGCCATAACTCTGCTTTATTGTAACCTCAAGATATGTTGTATTCATGTCATTTATTAGTTTCAAGATTTATTGTTAAAGTTTAAATGTTCTTTCTCTGGAAAGTGGGGTCACCTTTACTCATCTATGTAATACATGCTGTAATGTCTGTATTATTTTGTATGCAGTTTTTGCATTTTTTATCTGTGAAATTACAATAAAAAGAAATTAAAAAAAAAAGATATGCTTAGTTATGTTTATAGGTATGTAGATATCTATAACTATGTGTGCATACATATCTTTTCTGATATACCTATTACCGTCAGTATATATGTAGATACCCGTACATTTATGTGCATATGTATCTCTATCTGTATATGTGTAGACATATATTGTTCTGTATATGTATATATCTGGGTGTTTATATCTATATTGATGTACATATACATATCTATCTATATATGTTGATATGTATATGTGTATATATCTATACAGATATCTGGATAATTATATACATATATTTCCACCATATGTCATTATGTCATGAACATGGAGGGTAGCCATACCTCAGCCCCTATAGTCTCAACTTCATAGTGCAAAGGGATGTCAGGTATGTATAGCAGGTATATTTGTAGACTATTGCTACTGTAATAGGGATTGTCTTCACAGACATGGTGTGTGTGGGAGGTCACATTTGCTTTTAACATGTGCGCCATTGGCTATTGACAGACATCCTAAGGACATCATAGTACAATACCGCTGCTAGCACATAATGCTCCTGTGGACTACAGCAGAGATATTGGCAAATAAATGTGGACATTCTGACACTCTCTGGAGAGTGCAGAGGAATACACAGAACCCCTTAGTACAAGGCATATGTACCAATCCTGACAATGTGGATGTTAAAAGCCATGTAAATGGGTATAACATGTAATGACTGGTATACATTTGCCCCCATAGGTTATGCATTCACACACCCCAGTCTGTCCTGACACATAATAACTGCTGGTACAGAGGTGCCATGGCCACATACTACCCACTAGATATTGACATACATCTGTACAGCATCCCACTGCTCTGTCTGACATACATGACTCTTAAGGGAGGCCCAGCAGCAGTATATCTGGCAAGTATCTGGACATGACATCTCACTGGGTATGTACACTAAGCTGCTAGGCATGTAAGAAAGCACTGTGCAGGCTGCAGGCATACTGGCTCAACACTGGCCTACATTTCCTATGTGGGAATGCACATGTACTTGCATATATAGCAGGCTCTAAAGGCATGTCACAGCACAGAGTAAGATACACCTGTGTGAAAGTGCATAACCACAACCAATGTGAACACAGCCACATATGGTAAGCTAGCGTAATATTACAGTTTATGGACTATCTGTTCAACACCATCCTCACATGTGCCACTCACACATTAACCCTACATATACTGGGCCACTACACAGTGTGGTCCGATGCCTGTCTGTGGTATGGGACATGTGTGTATATGGCCCTACAAACATGTAAGCCAATAGGGTAAGATAAAGTGGAGCAGCATGTAACATCAGATAGAATGGGACCAAGAACAATGATATCTACCACAGTCTGTACACAGGTCAAAGTACATATTAACAGTACACAAACTGTTGACATTCACTATAAGTATGCAGACCTCAGTACTGTACGCACAACCACAGAATGCCCAGATTATGTCATCAAATATAACCTCTACTATACATAACATGTGTAGCAGTCTATCTCACTGGCTTGTTATCAGATATGATGTCACTAATTATGGTGTACAGCACATATGCACCTCTTACTGCATGACATATGTACAAAGGTTGACAGAGTTGTGACTGGAGGCACATACACAAGGCCAATATTGACATGTTGCTGTGATAACCTCATACATTTACTGTTGTAACAGGGTTTGTTGCAACATATGTCCTATGAGGGATATGAAGTCAGTATCTCTCATGGCTGTCACCATCTACAGACTGCAATCCTCACACTACCTTCTGCAGTTCACAGATAGGTGCTCTGTGGGTAACACATGAAACAAAAGGCACCACGCACTGCCCAGTCTGCAGATGACCCTACAGATGGGGGTTCCCTCATAAACATAGCACTGACATGGCAGGTATTAAAACATGTATGACAGCCATATCCACACACACCCTGTTAAACCAACATTACTCCAAATGCAGTATAGCAGCACTTACAGTCTGTAGTCAGGTTAGGCACACCCCCTCCTGTGTGTTGCACTGTTTCCACAGTGTATGTTGTTAGAAGTAAATCCCCAATCCATCTGAGATGCTGTTTGCCAAATAACAAATTGAGTTCCTGCTCACAGTGAATGAAAAGACCCAATACCAACACAATGTTCCTAGATATTGGAGTGTGTTTCCATGCAATTGGCTGTGGGAGTGTTTCCACAGCTGTTCCACGTGCAATCAGCTAGAGGAGGGCTGCAATTCATGCAGATGCCATCAGCTGATCATGAGCATCACTTAAAATACACATGCTGCTGCCTAAGCAAAGCAGGTGTAGGTCTCCATATCCAACAGAGATGGAGAGAGAGAGGCAGACAGAGGCAAAATCAGGGAGGGGTGGGAGAGTAAAACTTAAGCATGTTTGTGTCACACACCTACCAGCACAGGGTATCAAACCCCTGATGACTATGTAGTACTATCACATTTCTATGCAGTTATTGGATGCACCACATAGAATACATGTTGAGGAGTCCTCAAAATGTATATATGATGCTGAGTGGCATCTGCAACAGGGATATGGTAGCTATACGGTAGGTGTAGTACAAGTGCCTGTCCGCCTGAACAGGTGCCAATGTCAACACAGCCACACTCTCACAGGGACGCACACACATTGACACACTTGGCAGGGCTAGGAATACAACTCATCACTAGTGAGATTGCCACAACACATTACTGTGCAGGTATCACATGCACCACAGGGGTCATATGGAGATTATATGGGCAAAGGGTATGTGGAGGTGTCTGACAGACAGCATGCTTCAGTATGCCAATGGGAGTTGCAGTGAGTGTGAATGTGATCATATGCATCATACAACACACACACACACACACACACACACACACACACACACACACACACACACACACACATACACACACACACATGAACACACACACACACACACACACACACACACACACACACACACACACACACACACACACACACGGTGCCAGTACTGACATGCATGGGTGCATTGCTTCACGGGTGTGTAGTGGTTGACTGTGCCAGATGGCTATACAAGGCTAGGTGATGGGTATACCTTGGCATCAGGCCACATGATAATGGTCTGCATTGTGGCTCATGGGTGTAGTTTTTGGATTTGCCTATACAGGTGGGTATTGTATTCACCATCCAGTCACCTGGGTGACTATTGCGTATGGCCAATGCTGTGTATTGCTTGCCATGTATGTGTTCCTTAGTCCATGACATGGACAGTGTCTGGGCTGTGCACATCTCCCACATGCATGTACAGTGACTTGTGGAACTGTACCTGTGGTGTCTGGCATATGTTATGTACACAGATTGTTATCATCAGATGTGCCAGTCCTGGCCTCATGTGGCAGGAACTGTTAATGGACAGCAGGTTTACCCTGCACCTACATTGATAGCATGATACCAGTATTCCCTGGTGCCAGTGGCATCTGTCCATACAGGGCATATTTTTCAGGCATGGTATGTCCTTTGTGGGTCACATTTGATGGAACGACAGGTGTTGCAGGTGTTCAGTAGGGAACATGGGGAAGGTGCACTGTCAGCATATATGTGCCTATTGGACTGATGGACAGGGTGTCATGCCCTCTGTAGCCCACTGCAATCACACCATGGTTACTATTAGTGGGCAATATGCAGGGTACTACCAACATAGTGGCTGTTGCCTAGGTAAGTGTGTGTGTTTATGAAACATGGGTTCAGAGTGTACTCTTGGTAATACTAGGGTTGCTCACTTTGTTCACCTGGCCTTGATGTCACATGTAGGGGTATGGATTTGCACCCCGGCCTCTTGGCTATTTCACAGCTGTTATCCCTGTAGGGTGGACATTGTGATATATACTAGGGTCACCATATAAGAAATTTGCAAAACCCGCTTCACATTGAGTCCAGTTGTTACACACTCACAACCACCTCCACCCAGGACATGAATTACAAACACAGATGCACACACATGCACACACACAGACATACCTGCCATGTCTGGAATTGGAATTCCTACCTAACTAGTTTATTACACTACAGCACTACGCAGATGTAGGATACACCTCAGAGATTACTGAAGTACTCATTCCCCAAAGGTTTATTTCAGAGTAAATGACATCAGTAGGATTGCCAAAGTAGGGAATTTGAATTGTAGTGAGTGTGACTAGCCTAAAATGTATTGCTCCCTACACAGGCATAGAAACACACACAAAAATTCCAACTGCCATGTGTGGGAATAGAACCCCTACCAGAGTTATATATCACACTACAGCAGTATGCATTTACAGGACACACCACAGAGATTACTGGGCTACAGCTTTCCAAAAAGGTGTATTTCACAGTGAATGACATCAGCAGGCTTGCCAAAGTAGGGCAGTTGAATTGTAGTGAGCGTGACAAGCCTAAAAATCATTGGTCTTTACACAGACACACACTTGCCATATTGAGAATTAGAACTCCCACCTAACTAGTTTATCACACTCCAGCAGTGCACAGTTATAGGATGTGCCATGGAGATTACTGGGCTACAGCTTTCCGAAAGGTGTATTTCACAGTGAATGACATCAGCAGCTTTGCCAAAGTAGGGCAGTTGAATTGTAATGAGTATGACTAGCCTAAATATACACAGACAGAGACACACACACAGTTACCATGTCTGGGATTATAACTTCTACCTAACTAGTTTATCACATTACAGCAGCACACAGTTATAGGATGTGGCATGGAGATGACTGGGCTGCAGTTTTCCGAAAGATATATTTCACAGTGAATTACATCAGCAGCCTTGCCAAAGTAGGACAGTTGAATTGTAGTGAGTGTGACTAGCCTAAAAAGCATTGCTCTCTACACAGACATACACACACACACACACACACACACACACACACACACACACACACACACACACACACACAGTTGCCATGTCTGGGATTGGAACTCCTATCTAACTAGTTTATCACACAACAGCAGTATACAGTTATGGGTCACACCACAGAGATTACTGGCCTACAGCTTTCCAAATGGTGTATTTTACAGTGAATGACATCAGCAGCCTTGCCAAAGTAGGGCAGTTGATTTGTAGTGAGTGTGCCTAGCCTAAAAAGCATTGCTCTCTACACAGACAGACAGACACACACACACACACACACACACACACACACACACACACACACACACACACACACACACACACACAGTTGCTGTGTCTGGGATTAGAACTCCTACCTAACTAGTTTATCCCACTACAGCAGTACACAGTTATAGGACATGCCACAGAGATTATTGGGCTACAGCTTTCCGAAAGGAGTATTTCACATTGTATGACATCAGCAGCCTTGCCAAAGTAGGGCAGTTGAATTGTAGTGAGTGTGACTAGCCTAAAAAGCATTGCTCTCTTCACAGACACACACACACACACACACACACACACACACACACACACACACACACACACACACACACACATACACATACACACACACACACACACACACACACACACACACACACTTGCTATGTCTGGGATTGGAACTCCTATCTAACTAGTTTATCACACGGCAGCAGTATGCAGTTATGGATCACACCACAGAGATTACTGGGCTACACCTTTTCCAATGGTGTATTTCAAAGTGGATGACCTCAGCAGGCTTGTCATAGTAGGGCTATGGGAAGGGAAGTGTGTGTGCATGGGCCATAACCCATTCATCTAGAAGTTGACACACCACACATAAGCACACGCAGGGTTATATTCCACAGGTATGTGTATACAGCTGCTAGATGACTACTTCCTTGTACAGTCATGTTGCACAGCTAGCATTTGCACCAATTAGTCTGTAATGCTGATGGATACCAGTGGCTAATGTGCACAGTGAGTGACATTTACATCTCATATGGTTGTAGCCATTTTGCTGTGTGCTGCGTGTGACAAACCTCATAATGGATGGCTCCATTTCACAGTCACTCTCTTCCACACATCTATGTGTGTCTACTTTTGGCTTGTTATTGAGTGTTGTCCTTGGATATTTGTCTCTATTCCTATCCACTGTGTGTGCAAGGCATGACTGGTGCATACTAAGGAGTGTATGCACTAACATCTGCAAATGCCAGATATGTATGGTCCACTGTTGTTTGCAGACATGGGCTCCATTTATTTAAGTGTGTGAGCATGCCCAGTATGGCCTTCTGTATTGAATGTGTGGATCAATTCCAGGTAGTTTGTACTCCAGTGCATACCTTTGTGTTGCAGGGTATCCCTCAATCATTTGGAATATGGGGACACACTGTGCAGGGGATGTTGTGTACTATAGTTGCGTACTATAGGTGATTGTGTCTGTGCTGCTTCAGATGCATGGTACTGCTGTTAGCAGAGATATTCAGACATGTGTACTGTTATACACTGTGATATTTTCTGACATTCTTGCTCACAGTGATGTCTTGGGGACAAGGGTGACTGCAGCTGTGTCTGGTATTGTGGGCAGACACCTATATATTCATGGTAAGCTATGCCATTCTGGAGGGGGAGCTGCAGACACGTGCTGATGGGTCTGTGCATCCGGTTCAGCACCTTGGTACAGTGCTGGCAGAGGATCCCATACTTGTACACCCATTGACATGACAGTATGGCCTTATCTTGCTGTGGCAATGCCTCACAGCTGTATTGATTCACACAAGTTACCCAGTGGCAGGGGCCATGGGTCTGGACATTATCCCTATTGTGGTGTACGGGCAGGTGTGTAGCCACCCATTGATGTGTTTGCAACCAGGGATAGTGTGTGCACACAGCTTGGTGTCGGACCCTGCACATTCCATGCTGCCCATGCTACCACCCCCTCTGTTATTCTAACCTCTTCCATACATTATGCATACATTCTCTGATACTTTTCCTAAGGGTATCACCTCATCACAGGTGTGTGTTAGTGTTGGGCCACAGTTCATGCAGTGGGACATGGTGGACATGTTACTGTGGTTTGTCTGCATGGCCTTGCATATGGCTTATGTGGAGTAGGTTATGTTGTTATTTGGGTGTCCATGACATAACATGAATTGGTAGTACGTGTGAGACACAGGCCTTTGGCAGAGGCCTGTGGGCCATTAGGTGTTGCTGCAGGCCAGATGTGGCAGGCCATTGCATTCTTTCAGTTCTACAGTCTCAGACCACTATACAGTATATTCCCCTGGGCTGACAGGGTAGGTGTAATAGGTGTTCATGCTAATACTTTCTATCAGGCTTGATCAGGTGATGTGGATGCTGGCAGGGTACTACCTACGGCTAGGGACACATCTGCATGGGACATCTCCACTGCATGCAGCTATCTTCCGCTATTGCCATATACAGGTGGGATCATATTGTACCCATTCCCCACAGCAGGGATATGACCAGAGAGGTACCTGTGGGTGGTGTTTGCATGAGCTGGGTGCATGTATGCCATGGACACTACTTGCATCTGACACACAGATATGCATGGGGAATTTCAGTTATGCTGGCAAGTGCAGGTACATCATCTGTTTCTTAATACATCAGTCCTACCTGCTTTGTGATCTGTAAGTGTTCGGGCAGACATCACCAGTATCCACTACGACAGGACCAGTTAATCTGATGCATACCTGTATGTACAATTCCAAGGGTGTCTCCATTTCACAGTGGCACAATATATACTGTACGTCTTGGGTACTTTCCCCTGTGTACTGCTTGTATATCTACCCCAACAGCCATGCCATGTCAGTCTTTCAGATGGTGACACATATTATCACCATTCATTTACAATGGCTTACTGCTAGCATGTGTTATACTGGTTGGAATTATCTTTGGCACTGCAGTTGTGAGGACTTGCCCCTGTCATCAGCAGTAGTGGGCAATGGCCACCAGGTCTTTACCTCAGCTTGCATACATACTGACCACTTTCACACAATATGAAACACACACTAACCTAATACACACAGACATGCATATTGTGCAAATGCTACTATCTATCCTGCTACCTTGGCCACATCTGGGCATCTGCGCTCCACTGGTATTATGCCTACTCATACATGTTACTAGATTTCTACACAGGATTTGGGGGGGCACCCCTGACTGTTACTACATTTCTATTCTGGATTGGGGAAGGGGCACATCTGACTGTTTCTACATTTCTACATAGGATTGTGGGGGACACAGCTGACTGTTTCTACATTTCTACACAGGATTGGGGGGGCACACCTGTTACTACATTTCTACACAGGATTGTGGGGGGCACAGTTGACTTTGACTATATTTCTACACAGGATTGGGGGGCACACCTGACTGTTTTTACATTTCTACTCTGGATTGGGGGGAAGGGGCACACCTGACTGTTTCTACGTGTCTACATAGGAGTGGGGGGCACACCTGACTGTTACTACATTTCTTCACAGGATCTGGGGGGCACACCTGACTATTACTACATTTCTACACAGGATTGGAGGGGGAACACCTGACTGTTTTTACATTTATACGTAGGATGGGGTGGGGCACACCTGACACTTGCACACATTTGCTATGACTGTACTGGTATGTCAGGTACTCCATTTCATTCTGTATTCTAACCTGTCATGCTGACTGGAGGCATATCAGTGTACTAGAGGTCTTGATTGACCTACATATTAGTTTCTGACTTCCTACCCTTCAGAACTAACATCCCACTGCCTGACCGGCTGCAGTCTGTCTGTGTAGGCCTGGGGGGAGGTTACCCATAGGTATCATTCAGAAGCCATAGCACAGCCTTTGTTTGTGTTTGTCTACACCCGTCCTGCTGGCTGAGACTGTTGTTGGGTATGTGAACCTCCCTGACTGGCACATATGAGTCATATGGACACACATATGGCCCAGCACATTTCCTGCAGTGGGTTTTGTCGCCCTGCATAGAACTGGCTACTTTGGTGACACCAGTATTTGTTACAGATCTCATGGTGCCACTATAGATGTCTACTATCTGCTGGCATACCATTCAGCCACCCGATTCCCTAACATGCTCACATCCATATCATAGATACAGGTAACAACACATTCTACTCAATTCGGCAATTGGTAGATTGAGTGACTTACTTTGTGGGTGTCCCAGTATTGAGGGTGACGCTGCAGGGCTGTCTATGTCAGATGCACATAGCACAATCCCTACACATGGTTGAGCACAGGTAGTGTCATGTTTGGCATCCCTTTTACTGTATGTGAGAGTTAGAGAGAAGTGATATTCCCCGGGTCCCTCTTGTGTCAGTGTATGTGCTATGCATTGCCTCTTTGCCAAGGCCAGGGCATACTAGGCAAGGCTCCTTCTGCGTACTGGGGCAGGCTCAGGTTGTTCCTCCTCTGAGTCACTCTGTGCCTGTGCAGGCCTTGGCAATGGTGGGGGGGGGGGCTGTGTGGGTCTGACCGGTGCTGTTCCTGCTGCAGCTGTTTCCGCAGGATCATATTGTGTAGCATGGCACATATGATGTCAATTTGGGTACATGTAGCTGGTGAGTACTGCAAGGCTCCACCGGATGTGTCCAGGCACTGGAACTGTGACTTGAGCATCCCAAACACACACTTTATTATAATTCTGGTCTGTACATGTGCCTCATTATGGAGTTCTTGTTCAGGTGTGTGTGCATTTCTGATGGCCGTCATCAGCCACAGCTCCAGTGCGTATCCAGCATCCCCCACAAGGTGACCGCAAGGGATGTCCCAATTGACAAATCTGTGGTACAGCTGCGTCAGATGCCAGAAGTGGGAATCACGATAGCTTTCAGGGCAGCCAGGACACACATTCATTATTATACCCTGGGCATCGCACACGATCTGCAAGTTCATGGATAGGAAGCCCTTGCAGTTGATGTAGACTCTACCCTGCTCACCAGGTGGTGCTTTGATGCATATGCGCGTGCAATCTATAGCACCCACTATGTCAGGGTATTCTCCTATTTGGTGGAACAGTCGCATATTGCTGGCCAATGCCTCATGGGTGTTGGGGAAATATACGTGCTCACCGGCGTGTGTTGACATGGCATCCAGGAACTGTACCCTGAATGCTGATGCCTGTGAGATCCCCATCATATCTGCAGTTGACCTTTGGAAGGTACCTGTAGCTAGTATTCTTAGGCCTACACATACCTTGGTATCCACAAGGATAGGTTCCCCTCTGTTAGTTCTGTGTGTCGGGCGTGGCCGGCACAGCTCAACAATTTGTTGTAGGAGGTCCCTGTCCACCCTATAGTGCTCTACTATCTCCAGCTCATGTAGCCCCTGGTAGGTTACCCTGGGTCTGTACACTCTTATCCGTCACCACACTGTGGGTTGGTTGACAGCATTCACATCCTCTCCCTCTTCCATGAGTTGTTGTATGATAGCTTTTGCAGCACCTATCATTTTGTTGTTTTGTTTGTTAAAACGTCCCCACTTGTATACACCGGGGGTGTAGAGTATGGGAAAAATCAGAGGGGAAGGTGTTTGCATATTTATAGTAGTGTTCTGGGCTGGACTCATCTGCTGCCTGTGTAATTGGCTGATTCTGATAAATGTCACCTGCCAGCTATGCTAGTTCTCCTAGATTACCTTCCTACTGCTGTTTTTCCTTCACATTGCCTTCCTGTTTAAGCCTGGGGGGGGGGGGGTGCCGCACAAACACAGTGCTCAAATGGGCAGAGAGCTGCTATTTCCTGGTTTACTTTTTTTTTTTACTTTCAGACCTGGTGCACGGCGTGCACACCCGCTTAGGAAATGTAAAGAGTGCTAGGCAGCCTCAGATACACTCCCTTGCTTAGCTGTGCTAAGCTAGGAGCAAACCTGAGCCACAGGGCTCCAATCTGCTTACAGTATACCTGATACATTCTTTATGATGTCAGTTAACTCCTAGGCTTGCAACAAGCTATTCCTGCTCGTACACTGTTGGGAGCTGACTAGCATGCAGGGGAAATCTGGGATTCACTATCATTCCCCTCATTTGCATAGGATTGCCTGCTAATGCATAGTTACATGTCTAACACTAAGCCTCCCTCCTTAGCAACCACTATTCACTGGCCATGTTGTCTTCTGCCTGCCATTGACTATAATGGCAGAATAATGATTTTAGTTAGAATGCTTATTTTAGGCTTATTTTCTTATTTTCCCCCCGATCCTGTTTGCGTGTCACTGCCCTACACTTAAACAGCTGGGATCGGCTAAAAAAAATAAAGTTGATTTTTTCTTCAACTGTTTTCTATACCAATGGCCTTATACCTGGCTATTGGCATGCTTTCTAAATGATATCCACCATTTATTTGGAGCTGTCATGGCTACATTTTGGAATTTACAGAAATGTAGTCCGTTACTGGAGGAGTACATTTCTGCAGATTACACTAGCCCTGCATGGCCGGTTTCCAGCTTCATGGATTGCAATTCACCTCATTTGCATGGATTTCTCCTGCAAATGGGGTAATTTGCATACAGGGACTGAGTCAGTGCAGGACAAGTGCTGGAGTGCTCATGCACGCCCCTACAGGTTATTCCTGGATCGCACGGCAGACATATTGCCTGCTGGCGCACCCGCACTAATCCTGCATGCCATTTAAGGCTTGCAGAATCCGGGGGCTAGTGTCTTACTTACTAAGAGATAGAAAATCACAAAATACCAAGATTTACAGGCAGAAATAAGGGCAATGTGGAAGAAGGATAGCCAGACATTTCAATAGTAGTAGGAGCAATGGATCTCATAAAAAAGAATTTACAATCTTATTTAGATATGCTACTTTTGGGGTTACTATCAGTATTTTGAATGTTGAAAACACCAAATTTAATTTAATTGAACTGAAATGTTCGAAATCTCAGAAGAGCCATCTAATGGAACATCGATTTCTTTCCCAGGGAAAGAAATCGGTGGGCTGTCATCGGAGTTTGCTATTTCCTCCATTGTGGTGCGGTCTCACCCTTATTCTTAAAAGTCAGTACCAAAACACTTTTTCTCCATTCCTCAGGCATCCTCTCACTTTCCAAAATTTCATTAAACAATCTGGTTAAAAACTCCACTGCCATTTCACCTAAACACCTCCATGCTCCCACAGGTATGTCATCTGGACCAACAGCCTTTCCATTCTTCATCCTCTTCATAGCTATCCTTAGTTAACAAACCCAATTAAGCTATAGGGCATTACTTATACTCAAATACTACTGCCAAGTACTGGAATAACATCCCCATGGGTATTATAGCAATATCAAGTACTCATTTGTTTTTCTTTCCCAGTTCTATACATGCATCTCTCCTGGATGAGCCAAACCTTTTCAGCAACTTCTATTAACATTTGTTTCTTACCTTATCTTTAAGGGCAGGCATGTTTTGAAAGAAATTGGGTGAGAGATCTGTCTGACACTTCGTGAAAGCTTGTTCCATGTGTTAGCCACAGAGTGGCTATAGAGGAGCTTACCAATATTTTTTGGACACATACACTTGAAGAAGATGTTGTTGGGTACATTGGAGAGTTTGGTTGCAGGCATAAGGCTGGTTGAGGGTGGAAAAAGGGGGGCAAGTGGCAGGATCATGTATAATGGAATGGACCATGAGAAGTTGTGGTAGGATGATTTGATGTTGTAATTCTAGCCACTGCGGGTTTTTCAAGACTAGGCAGTGGTGAAAGTGGTAGGGTTGGTTGGTGGCAAATCTTGCAATTTTGTTGTAGGTGAGTTCAAGTTTAGGTCGAAGATTAGGTTGGAGGTAAGTGAGGATGGCGGCAGCATAGACTAGGGTCAGGAGTAGAAAAGCTTGTGCAAGCGATGGTCTAGAAGCATTGGTAAGATGTTTTTATGCCTGTATAGCATGCCTAATTTTTGATGTGTCTTTTTAATACATTGCTGAATATGGAGGACAGACTTTAGTTGGTCGTCTATAATAACTCCTAACAGTTTAGTGTGAAAGTAAACAGAGATGATCGTGTTACCTAGTGAGGAGACAATAAAGGTAGTTTCAAAATGTTGGAGAGATTTCAGAGAAATAATAGAAGTTTGTTTTTCCTTGGGTTAAGTAGCAATTTGGTTGGAATTAAGCCATTTTTCAACAGAGTGCATAGATTCTTGTGTGAGAGTGTGAAGATAAGTGATATTGTCGGAAGTGGAAATGATTGTGGAATCTTCTGCATATTGTATGACAGAAGAGAGTGGACAGCAAGAGTATAGGTCATTAATAAAAATATTAAATAAGAGGGCCCAAGGATGGAGCTTTGGTGTACCCCAATTTGGACTGGAAGGAAGGGAGAGAGGTTAGACTACTATTTAACAGCTTGGAGTCTGTTAGAGAGATAGCTGGAAAACCAAGATAGAGCAGAGTTAGAGAGATTTAAGGGTAGCAAGTTTGGGTAGAAGTAGTTGGTGGGAGACAGTGTTGAAGGCTTCTGATAAGCTGTTGTTGCAGGAGATTGCAATGGACTTTGTGAAAGATATCAGAGCAGTATCTGTACTATGCTTTGTGTGGAAACCATGCTGTGTAGGGGTAACAGGATTTTCTTGCAAGAGGTAGTCAGGGAGCTGTTTATGAATACACTTTCTAGAATTTTAGACAAAGGAGACAGAATGGCAATGGGTCTGAAGTTAGAGCAGTCAGTTAAGTTGCTGCCTTTATGTAGGGTATGATATAGGATTTCTTTCACATACCAGGTACAATGTATTCATTGACTGACCTATTGATTAAGATGGAGTGGGGTAGGCAATAGAATTAGCAGCAAGTTTTAGGAATTGGAGTTAAGGACCCAGTCGAGTATGGACCAGTAACTGGTATGTTTATTGCTACAAGTAGGAGTAGCAATTAATTGGCAGAAGCCATAGAGGTTGATGGTGATGTTAGCGATCATCATTAAGGCCATTCCAGTCAATAATAACACTGCCTACAATAACAGTTTCATAAGAGATAGTTTTAGAGATCCAGGAGACAAATTTCTCTAAGACAGGGATGTTATGTCCTGGGGGGATGTAGATGGAAGCAATTGATATTTTTTTGTGGTTGTTCAGGTTATAAGTGACAATGAGTACTTCAGCTGGGTGGACATTTAGGTGGAGGGAGGGTTGATTAGAGAACAGAACTGCAACACCATCACCTTTTTTCTTATGTCTGTCTTGTTGAATGGTGTCATAGCCTGGGGGAAGATATTCTGTGTCAGATATGTGTGGCTTAAGTCATGTTTCAGTGAGGAAGAGAATGTGAGGGGTGTGTTGAGATATCCAGGCATGACATGGGGACATTTTGTTCATGATGCTTTGTATATCCATAAATAGAATAGGCAGGGTTTAGTGAAGGAGGATGTGAAGGTATGTGAGGTTGAATTGAGGGTTGGGTATGGGGGTGTGAGGGATCAGAGAGTTGTGGTTATGTCCAGGGCTGGGGTGAATGTCACCAGATAGTAATAGTTTTTCCATGACTAATTTGTCAAAAATATAGCACGTGTCTAGTGGGTAGGTTTTTGGATTTGTTTTAAGACGGGTTAAGTGTAGTTGGAATATTTTCAGTCTGTACAAGGTAATGTCAGAGAGATGAAAAATGGAAGGGTCTATCAGGTAAGAATATGTGGCGGCAAAGAGATTGGTATGGGGTTGGGATATGGTTGGTGAATTATGGCTGTGTGGAAGGGTGCATTGCTATGAGGTGGCATGAGAGTGGGTGAGAGGAGAGGAATAAGTAATATGGTGTTAAAAATTGTAAGTTTGGGCAGCAACATATTGAGACAGCCTATGGGTGATTAATAGGTAAAAGACAGAAATAAGACTTACCAAGTGATTGAAGGTAGAAGGGAGGAGAATGTAAGAGGAGAGTAATTAATGTGATTCTTTGATTGCAGTACAGAGTGAGTGTTGCCAGTGACTGGTTGATGTAGGAGGAAGTTGGGTGGGGAAAAAAGATGTGGTCAGAGGTGATAGATTATATGTTTAGGGACAGCAGGGGTGGATGGGAATGGAGATTTGGTAGGGGAGCAGAGTAAGCCCAAGCATTGCGAGGGCAAACAGAGTGGGATGAGCCAGAGAACCAACTTGCTAACACTGACTACAGAAACAAACAGTAATATTCCTTCTAAGTCAGTACTTAGAAAAAAAGTGGTGTAACCGGGGGAAAAGAGATGGAATATACAGCAGCTCCACTTCAAAGATCATGGCTTAGAGTTGCCTGGTTCAACAGTGAAAAACCTGGAACTTGCTTTAGGTCTGTAAAATTAACAGAAAGGACACTAGAGTTGAGGTAGTAAACAGTGGGACCACAGAGGAAAAGTAATAAAAAAGAAACAATAGAAACAAAGCCGCACCATCCCAGAGGTGTTTGCACTTGCTAGAAAAATTACACTTTAACTACAATAGTACACCACAGAAGAACTGTACCCTTTGCTTATAGTAGTAGTAACAGGGTCTCCAAGTGGAGATGGGTCTGATCTATACATATCTGACTTGAGATCAACACTATTGGGACGTTAAGGGCAGAGAGTAAAGTAAAGTACATATATAGATCTAGACACCCCCACATAGCTGGGTTTGCTTTACTTCAGTTTATGTGTTTTTTTTCAGGATGGTCAAGCATTTAATTACCTGGAGAGGTAAGACAGTGTACCGGTATAAGTGAAATTTTGGTCTACCGAAGTAGATCCATATATATATATATATATATATATATATATATATATATATATATATATATATATATATATATATATATATATATATATATATATATATATGTATATATATATATATATATATATATATATATATATACATATATATATATATATATATATATATATATATATATATATATATATATATATATATATATATATATATATATATATATATATATATATATATATATATATATATATATATATATATATATTTACTATCAGAATTCTGAGTGCAGGTCCGGCGACCATGGGATGCCGAAATTTGGTTGGCTGAACCTGTGTTGTCAAGCTTTTATTCATGTGAGTCTTGAGTTAGCATTGTGCAGTCACACATATGTGGTTGGCCTTCTGACAAGAGATCACTGTACAGTACGGAGTAGGAAATTTGCCCTTTTCTCACTGTAGCACTATCTTGGAGTTGGAATATTTAATCTGCAGGGGGTGTGAGGGGGTGCAATCCCCCACATGGGAGAGGTGCTAGAGGCCTTGCCCCCCCTGGTAAAAAGTGTTGTCACTTGATATGCGGTGTTCAACAGCAATCTATGGATGTCAAGAATGGTCAGATTCACATTAGGAAATGTGTTTGCGAGATTCTGACTTTCTTGACATTTGGTTGCGAACATCTGTGTCAATAATGTAGGTTGGAATGTCTTGTGGAAGTCAATATTTATATTTATTTATATATCTATAGCGATAAAAGAAAAGGACACCAGAAGAATGGCTACTTGAAGTAGCTACTGAAACATGTAAAAACAATAAAAATAATAAAGCATCACAACAACGAGAATATAAAGCATAAACTGTAACACTTTAATAAATAAAAAATAAAAACATAAAATATATCATATAAACGATAAGTACTTTTGAGTAAATTCAGTATCCTTCATCAGATCTTATTCAAACTTAATCAAAGGAATATTTAAACGATGTTAGATCCAATCAAAACAATGATTGAGCCTACACCTGTTTAATGTTGGTTTGAGTGGCAGGCATGTATTGAGTGCAGGGGGGTGTATCCTCTCATAGATTACCTATCCAATGCATCTCCATAAATTCAGTCTCCACCATTATAACACTGCCTTGAACATTTTCATGTACAATTCATAAGATTAAAAGAGAAAAGAAGTGGTGAGTATTCATTAAGATATACTTCAACAATGGACTCTTCTCATCTTTCAAAGAAATATCACTAATATGTTTCAAGATTCTTTCTTTAAGTTGCATATTAATTTTTCAAATGTAAAAACATTGGCAAAGTTGACAACATTCAATGTAAATCACATTACGTGCCTTGCAATCAGCATAAAGTTTGGTTTATATCTCTTGGCAGTGATTGGATGCACAAAACCTTCCATCTTGGAAATATGTTTACATGCTGTGCAGTTTCTGCATGTATAGGTCCCCATTCTATTGGATTTAGGATGATCATAGTTAACAGGCCTCTGGCATAATAATTGCTTGAGATTGTTTTTATTTCTAAAACTAAAAGCTGGAGTATTGCCCACTATATTTCTAATGCTGTCATCATTAAATAAAAATTTCCAGTTGACTTTCACAGTGTCACACACATATCTAATGTCACTGGCAAAAGTTAAGATAACCCTAGTTTGTTTATCAGAGGGTATATTGTTATTATTTTGAGCAGAACTATCTACATCATTTCTCCGTGAACAGAATGGTTTGCCTGTTGTGTTTCTCTGTTCTTTGACCTCTTTCAATTGCCAGATTTTCTTGTGTTGATAGCAACTCTGTATGAATTGTTGCCTTAATGTTTGGCTAGCTTCCTTGAAGTCCTCATCTCTGGTATGCAGCCTAGAACATCTTAGTAACTGCCTCTTTATAATATTATCATAGATATGGCAGGGATGCATACTGTCAGAATAAAAAATATTCCTTTTGCAATCGTTATGATGCAAAGTGGTATTAATACCCTGGGCCACATCTACATCTAGGGAGACATCCAGGAAGTCAATCTTAATCACAGAATGCTGCATAGGGAACTTTAAGAAGCTCATTGTAGTTTCAAGGTATACTACAAAATCATGTAGCATTTCGACTGATCCTTGCCACATGATAAAAGCTTTGTCTACAAATCATTTGTAGTATTTTATGTGTGGACCAAATGCATTGTTATTCAATACATGATTATCTTCCCAAAAGGCTAATACTATATTGGCTTATGTATTAACACAGTGAGTGACCATGGCAGCTCTGCATTTCTACCAATATTGTCTGTCCTCATACAAAAATATATTCTTCTGAAGCACTGTGTCAAGTAATGTACATAATAGATCAGTCTTCTCCTTGGTATACCCATCCCTACTTAACAAAAAGCTTCTTACAGCAGAAATACCATAATCATTGGGTTTTACTGTGAACAAGCTAATATCCATTGTCACCATGCAATATTGTTCAAGGGTGGTACAGTAGCTGCCAATAAAAGTGCATCTTTTAGTTATCTCTCTATATAAATAGAAATGGGCCCTGTTGACCATCCCTTCCCAGCAACTATGGAGCGTGGAGGTGGATCTTCATAGTTCTTGTGAATTTTAAGACTCTCCTTAATAACTGCAACAACTGGATGTGTAACTTTAAAAAAATTGCAGGAAGCATGGTCCATTTTTTAACAAATTAAGAGGTCATATAGGGTGTCATTTACATGTCTAATCATCCAGTTCACTCTAGCGCAATTAATCATTGCATAGGTGGTCTCATCCCTCAACATATTTTGCATTTTGTTATCATAATTAACACTATCTAGAAGAACAATAGTGCCCCTTTATCTGTGCAGCATATCACGATGGATTTATTTTGTTATAGTTCTTTCAAAGCTGTTCTTTCTTCATTATTCAAATTGTGAAAATGATGTCTGGGTTCATTCAGTTTATTAGTAATGCCTACCTCACAATCCCTTAAAAAAGAGCCTATTTGGACATTATTCTGTTGTATGTAGGTACTTGGTTTCCTCAAAGTATGCTTATCAGCCTTTTCATTGGTTTCAAATATATTCTTTAGCATTGCGTTCCCACAGAACTTCGTAAGACTAATAAACCCATCACTTAATTTAGATGAAACCCCAGAAAGAAATGAGACCCTTGCTCAACAATACAATTTGTGGTCAGAAAGAGTGTGACTGCTTAAATTCACAACCAAACTTTGTTGAGTTAGCATTGAATCCACTAATATTCTATGGAGATTTTCCTGCTCTTTCTGCCATTGCTCCAGGATTGATATCCCCTGCGTACCGTGCGTATCTGCAGGGGGAAAAGGAACAGCTGAAAAATCCAAGGACAATACACAAGTATCCTTACGTCTGTCTTGCTCCCATATTGGTGGTCAAATCATAGCCCCGTTGCTGTCCTGGTTTTTCACTGTCTCCTTGAATGATATTCATAGCTTGTAGAACTCTTCCTGCTGGCTTGGATCTTTCCTCTACTTTCTGTACTAATTCATTTTCCATGGTGTTTATTTCATCATTTTCAGGGGCATTGGCAACTGCTTTTTGTACTGATTATACCCCTGGGCCAGGCAAAAATTTTCCTATTCTTAAAATCCGAGAAATCTCTTGCTAGTTTCTTCATTTTCAAACATCCCTGCCCCATGTCAAAAGCAGAAATACCAGAATAAAGCTCATTTTACTTATCCTGAGAAAAATCCATTGAATATTTGCTCTCTATTTCTTTTTGTCTTGATTCCACTTCCAGTACTAACTCTTTTTCAGTAGCCCTTCAGTGGGAATGGAGACAGCTGGAGTCTCTAAGACTAATAATATTGTACGTTATGTAACCACCTTTGGTAGGTGTAGTGATGGCATTAAAATATTATAATTGATAACTGGGGCATTCAAAAAACTATGCCTGAGTTACAGGAATTTATTGGAAATAAATCAATGTTTATCCATCATAATTGTTCTAACCTTAAACAGCGATTATGCTATAAGAGCATACATGGTAGTGTTGCAATTAAAAGAACAACTAAAACTGGAACTTTTCCATGTTATAATTGTTGTTGCTGTAGCCTTATTGAACAGAATCCAAGTTTTCTACATCCTTCAACTAGTAAGTCTCACATTATTAAATGTTTTGCAACTTGTAATACTAGCTTTGTTATATATCTTGCTACATGTAAAGTATGTCCTAGAATTTTATGTTGGGAAGTTGGTACAACGGTTAAAGGACAAAATTATTGAACATAATTCTAACATTAGGAGGGGTATATTAACCAATTCCCTAACTAAGCATATTCATGAAGCTGGTCCTTCACACACTTTTACTTTTAGGGTTATAGATACCATCGACCGTACTATTAGGAGAGGTGATATAAATAGTACGCTTGAAGTTAAGGAATACAAATGGATTTTACAGCTTCAGGCTGATCATTTACCTGGTATTAATCAAACTGTTACATTAAAACCTGTACTTAGGTCAAAACAAGCAATTTTGAGATTGTTTGTGTTATACCCTTAAATGTTTTAATTGACTGACTGTATATAACTTTTTATTGGCTGTGTGTGCTATTGTTATCACTATTTAAGTGTGATGTCTTGTATTACTTTTAGCACTGAGGAAGGGTTTGTGTTACCTGAAAGCTTTGCATATTAAACTGTTTATCAGTCCATTGCTGTGACTGCTCTTTTAAGTGCTGTTTGTGCCATGCGTAATTAATTAAAATTCAAGTCTTTGAAATCCTATTCAAGCACATCCACTTAAATTGTCATCATGATCCAATACACCCAGGTGTACCATGTAAGCTATAGTTATTAGTTATTGATAAATGGTACCATTTGTGGGACTTGCTTTTAACTTCCAATAGTTTTAGAACATGACATTGGCTCCACTTTCAAATATACTGATTTTGATACATTTAATTATCAGACTGTTGCTAACTGCAAACTGAGTGGTGAACATTTCTCTGTTTTCACAATGGCTACTTCTAGGAGCCACGGACATGTCCGTGTTCCCATTTAGATTGATGAGGGGATGACCAAGATGGTTATGCTGGATTGGAGTAGAGGATGACAGCCAGGCCCAGGAACTTCACTATGATCAATGTGTGGAATTGGATTGCTGGGAACATCATCAGAAGATGGGGATCTACCATGCTAGAGTGCAGGTTCATTAACGCTATGATGCCCTACATCAGAGGGATGCAGTGGAGCTTTGAAGAAGGGTCGATGAGGTGTGGAGGCAGCTTGTAGACACCTACAGTAAGTACCAATATCCTACACATATCTTAGCATTGCTACAGATTTTAAAGTTATTTATTTGAACCATATATATCATATTAATGTTTTTATAACCATGTTTTAGCTGCTGTGAGAATTAGCTTTTGGGGATAATTCAGTACACATTGTACATACTGCCCACTTAACTATGGGTTTGATACCCATGTTGTTATTTTATTTAATAATTGAATAATATCCATGCTATTTACAGATGCACTTACCTTAACCTACACCCTAACCCTAAGGTCCATAACTATCGCACACTCGCCTTACGGAGTTATTCTGCAGAAGGGCCAACCATGATGATTCGACATTTCAGATTTTGCACTTCAGGATGATCAGCGTTTTCATGGTTTGATGTATAAGTGTCATATAAGTGTCGATGTTTCAGTATTCGGGTAAGTGGACCTTTGCAATTTCAATAGGGAAATGTGTCCAAAAAAGAAAAATACCCTGTTCATTATATGTGTGAGTGAGTTTCAAGAATTAGCTTGTGTTATTTAAATAATTGATGAATTCCTCAATGGAATTCCTATCACCTCTCCATAGGACAAAAATATCATCCAAATAGTGGACATAACATTTTATATTACCTATGTACTTACTTTCCAAAATATATTTAGTTTCCCAATCCAATAAAACTAAATTGACGAATATTAGCGCACATGAGGCTCCCATGGCTACACCTTTTACTAGCCTGTAGTACTCACCATATGTAATTTTGGTCTAACACTAGAGACATAAATTCTACAATTAATTTGACTTTTTTCCCAGTCAAATCCGGAATACTTCCTCACACTGTCAGTGAAGCTGTCCAAGCCCGTTTCTCTAGGGATACAAGAATACAAATCTATAATGTCTAGCGTAAGAAACGTTAGATCTTTATCCCAAAGTTGACTTGTAAGTTGACCTAAAAATTCCATGAGTCTTTCAATATATGATCAATTTTATTGTATATTCCTTTTAGCCATCTGTCTATCAAAATGCCATAGGGGAAAGTTTTAGATTACATCCCATACTATGGGACGCAAGGAGGGAGGTTCTAACATTTTTTTAAGAACTTTTGGGATGCATACTTAAGTGGCTATAACTGGTTTCTTGACCTTCAAAAAATTATATATGTCCCTAGTAATTCTATTCTCTGATAGATATTCCTCAAGATATGAATTTATTCTTCGGTGAGCAATATTAATTTCATTCACAGAAACAACTTCATATGTGTTGGTGTTATTCAAAATGGTGTATATTTTATTAACATAATCAGTGGTATTACATAAAACAATACCACCACCTTTGTCGGGCTTTATAACCTTTATAGATGAATCATTGCATATATATTGCATAACGTCCCATTCTTGTTTGGTTAAATTATATTTGCCATCATATCTATTATTTCTAGTTTTTCCATATAGCTTATATAATTCATCAGTAACAACTTTTTCTAAAGTAGAAATAACAGTATGTGGGGGTGGATTGAAACAACTCTTTTTCTTAACTGTCTGTTGCTGAATTCCACCTTTCTTTTTAAAATATACAGCCAAATTTAATTTATGTACAAAGATTTTCATTTCAACCAATATATCAACTATATTAAATCTAGTAGTAGGTACGAATTTCATACCTTTGGAAAATAGTGAAACATGCTCCTTGGTTATGATCAATGGTGTATAGTTGTATATATTAAAATTCTGATAAGTGTAAACTACACTGCACCTATTCATTATTTTTTCTATCCAATCCACCTGTAATTCCCTTTCTGATGTCTGCTCGGGTACTGATGGTATTGTTCCTGTCTGGAATCCCAATAGTTTCTTCTGTTGTTCCTGTATCCCTGAAAGTTCCTCTCCTGAAAATTTCCTGAACCATCTTCTTGTCTAAAATATCTACTATATGCCTGTGTATGTTCCCTCTTGCAATTATTATTAGTATGAATTTGAATAACACTGACACATATGAAGTTGTATCTTTGAATGAAATTAATATTGCTCACTGAAGAATAGATTCATATATTGAGGAATATCTATTAGAGAACAGAATTACTTAAGGACATATATAATTTCTCGAAGGTCGAGAAACCAGCAATAGCCACTATAGTAGGTACCCCGAAAGTTCATAAAAATATTTTAGGGCCCTATTTTGACAGACAGATAGCTAAAAGGAATATACAATAAAGTTGACCATATATTGAAAGATTTATGGACTTTTTAAGTAGACTTAAAAGTCAACTATTGGATAAAGATCTAACGTTTCTTACAATAGACATTATAGATTTGTTTTCTTGTATCCCTAGAGAAGCCTGCGTGAAAAGTTTCACTAACAGAGTGAGGAAGTATTCAAGACTTGACTGGGAAAAAGTCTAATTAATTATAGAATTTATGTCTCTAGTGTTAGACCATAATTACATATATTTTGAAGGCAAGTACTACAGGCAAGTAAAAGGTGTAACCATGGGTGCCTCATGTGCGCCCATATTTGCCAATTTAATTTTATTGGATTGGGAAACTAAATATATTTTGGATAGTAAGTACATAGGTAATATAAAATGTTATGTCTGCTATTTGGATGATATTTTTGTCCTATGGAGAGGTGATAGACATTCCACTGAGGAATTAATCAATTATTTAAATAATAATTATAAAAACATAATTATTACATAATTGTTACATAGTAACATAATGACAACTCAAGTAAATTCTTGAAACTCACTCACACATATAATGAACAGGGTATTTCTTTTTTGGACACATTTGTGTCACATACAAACAATGGCTTTAAGTCAACCTTATATTGAAAACCCACATTTAGTAACAACTATTTAGATTATACAGTTGCCATCCTGGAAAGCAGAAAAAGAGCATTGTGAAAGGACAAAGAATCAGAGCTGCTCGTATGACATCGACATAAGAAGATATGACTAAAGAGTTGGAATATATAGGTAAACATTTATTGGATAATGGATACCCTACAGATATGGTCAATGATACCATCAAGTATGTTAAAGCACAGTGGGAAAATGATATAAACCTTTACTGGGAATAGGTTTCTTTTCTGTTACAACTGAAGTTAATGATAAGTATAAGAGGTCCTTAGTTCTGGAATATAATAGTACGGAGCAAAATATTAAAAACATAGTTAATAGAAATTGGAATATATTCAAGAGTGATCAAGAGGTATTAAACATAGTAGGGAATACTCCCATGTTTGTATTTAAGATAGGAACAAATCTGAAAAACAGATTTGAACATCATCCCATAGCTTCTATATCCCATAAAGTTGACCACTTAAAGGGTACTAGAAAATATTTCTGTTGCAATGAATGTTCAGCCATATTAGAAGTGAAGAGTATTATTTTGGATAATGTCAATAAAACAAAGATATTTTTTAAGAGAGGGAATTGCTGTACTGGACATGTCATATATTTAACAAAGTGTACAGAATGTCCCATGTTTTATGTGTGGAAAATGGATAGATTAGTAAAGAATAGGGTATATGAGCACTATTACCAAATAAAAAAATGTAACACTAACTGTGCTCTTTATAGGCATCTAGCTGCTAGTCTGGACTAGCATCTAGCTGCTAGTCCAGACTGTCATACATTTAAATATGCCATCTTCGATATATTAAAGCTTGATCCGAGAGGTGGAAATTTTAAAATTTTATTGGAAATGAAGGAGGTTAGATGGCAGTTGCTGCTTGATGCCACTAACTATCCGGGTATCAACAATACTATATCTATTAATCCTGTTTTGCAAGTTAGAGCTTTGAGGTATTTAGTTTGTACTTGTATAGTATTTTAGTCTTATAGTGTATGTTTGATTTTATTACAATTTACCGTAATATTTTTTATCACTGTACGTTTAAGAATATAACCATTGTCCCATGTGATGTGAGGGCAATATTTTATTGGTCAGTGTTTTACATATATTGGAGTAAGATCATGTGTTTTGTAGATTCTGAAGAAGCCTGCGAATATGCGGGTGAAAGCACTTACTCTTCATTAATAAAGGATATATTATTAAGCAGCTGCCTTTGGACCTATTCATTCTGTCACTGAGTGGATGCTGTGTTTCCTGTTTTGTAGTACTGCTGGGCTAGCACTCTATACTGTTGAAACTACACAAACCTGTTTATTTAATGTAAACATTAATGCCCATACCATTGGTTATTTTTTTTTTAGTTATGTGTTGATAGTTATTATGTCTTTACTATGAAAGGTTTTAAAAATAGTATGCATTTTCCATATTCTGCTGTTCATCGCACAATTTCTAATAAACACCTGCAGTACCTGTTTTGAAGGCTGAAAGCCTAGCTTAATGTTAGCTCAGCCTGTAAAGCAACTGGCCAGCATGTCTAAACTTTGGTATGTTGTGGGTTCCAAGCCACATAGGGAAACCTGTTACCTTGGTTAACTTCACCCATATCATCTCTTTAAAAACAATATCATAATACTTTCTATTATGTTTTATGTTGTGCATAGTAAAGACACACTGATCTAGTCTTTTTATGCATAACACTGTAAGCTGTAATAACCTGAGAAACTCAGTTGTTAAACAACGTTGTTTGAAGAGCAGTACGTTTGCTTATGTGCAGCATGTGCTGAGTATTAGCTCAGCTTGTAAAGAGGCAGACCAGCATGTCTGCATTTTGTGCACTGTGTTCAAATCTTGAGAGGAGACACATATATGTTAAACCATTATTTTTATTCCATATACCCATAGCATTCAGTTAGCGGAGCATATTATACTTATTCATATTAATGTATATTTTGAGCATTAAGTATAACTCTGCTGTTTGTTGAATTCCTACTGATAGCTCCATAATCTGTAAGACATTCTGTTAACATCAACTATTTAACAGTGGGGCTAATACATCTTTATAAATGTTTTAAATGTCTGAGCAGTTTTTAGGTTGATATTGTATACTTTTTTATAAATGAAATGAAGGTATGTGTTTTTATGAAATACTAAAAGTAATAGAAGAACAAAAGAACAAAAAAAAAACTCTAATGTTAATGGTCTGTGATGGCCGCACTAACAGTCAAAATGAATACCAGGGATGATATAAGTATTTAACTAGTTATGTGCAATTTAACAAGGAATAATGGTCCTCACACATACCTTTCTTTGTCCACAATATCCACAATGTACAGCAACCGGTATGGTTCTCTTCACAGAAGCTAGATGTTCTATGACACTGTCGCACTCTCTAATGAAGGGATGCTCTCGGTTACTGTTAATTTTTCGGCACACACTGCTGATATGAATGCAATTTAAAAACAGTTTAGCTACATAAATAACACGTTCATGCTTTGCAGTCCTTAGCCAAGATCATTGTTAGTAGACCATCCCTCATCAAGATGATGTCTTAACATTACCTCTTTTTAAGGCCTGGAAAATATACTTTTACAGTTAAGATGTGTTAGGTAGGCTGTTAGGTCTTAAATTAGACTTTGTATGTAGATTTTGGTTACAGGTTTGAATCTCATGTCATCTAATCTGTGCTTAGAGGTTAACACCTGAATATAAAAATGTCAGATGAGTATTGTGTTTAACTGATGTTCTTCAGAAAGACAGTCTAAAAAGTGTATTGAGAAATGTATACAATTGTTCTTTGAGGAATACGTTTTTAAAAATATATATTTTTTTATTTCAGATGATCAGGACTGCTGTCGGAACAGAGCAATTTGCATTGAGCAGATGCATAAGTTTGAAGAGCAGTAGAGGGAAAGAAGTATGTTGAATATTTTACATATGTTATGAACTGGAACACATATTCCACTGTTTTCTGGTCTTTAGTTTTCAAATTAACATGTTTATTGATTAGAATGCAGGAATACCCACCATGCATCATTAAGGTAAGTGAAATCAGCAAATGGCAGCTGTCATTACAACTGTGTGTAGAACTTATAGTGTTGATATATTATGTATTTTTGATTTATGATGCATGGTTTAGCACCCTTGTATGCCTGGTTGTTTTTTTTTTATGTCTGATCTGTTGCACATAGCCTGATTATTCAGACTGAGTAGCATAGCATTCAGTTCAAAACTGGTATTGCATCTGTCTTACACACCAGGTGTCTGTTTGTAAAACCACTGTTATAGCCTAGGTTGACTGTCACTTGAGCAGTTACCCATTGGATAGTGGTAGTTCATAATCAGCAAGCATATTCACAAAGTTTTGTTTAGTAAACCTTCTCATTCCTTATTGTTTCTGACAATAATGCATACAGTTGTGTGTATGTAATACTGCTATTAACAGATATATTGCATTCTGATATGTCTAAAGTTGTTTTTTATTGAACAAATCATTTTTTTTTAGTTGTACTCATTATATTGATGCGTGTTCAGCCAAGTATCATGCTCCTTGCCTCAGGAGGTTGTCACATGATTTGCTTATTGTCTGATAGTTTTCTCATCATTTTTACTATGGCATGCTGTAGCTGCTCATATATGTCATTGAATGCAGACAGTAAACTATGCTTTTTGAACATTCAGACATTTTTGCAAAGCTTATGAGCCATGTGTGTCTAAGCATATAGAATTGTTGATGAAAGAATACTGTTGTCCTTTCTAGGAGTAAGACATACAGACCCATAGATAACTCTGTCCATAATGGATGGGTAAATTGTCATCATAACTATATTGTGGTGTGCTACGATTTTCATGGACTGTTCTACTTGATAGACATTTTTTCCTTGCTGTTCTGTTTTGCAATTAATCTTTGCAGAGCATGATACCTGAAGATCCTCACCATTCCGGAGATGACAATGTGCACATCTGAGGTCACTGCCAGATTCTTCCAAAGAAGACAGTGATGATGATGTTGATGAAGCCAAAACACTTGGACCTGCCCCTGGACAAGGCATCCTGCCTGTACCCCAGAAGAGATACTGGCAAAACCATGATAGAGATGATTTTCAGGAGGAGATTAGGGAGATCATGACATATCTGTTTCGAACACACATGAGGGACATGATGGGGACCTTCTTCAAAGAGATGGCATTAGCTACATGGGATTCATTCAGGATCATAGTTCGTGAGATCATTCTGGAGTCTTATCCACATCAGTCTGCATCAGTCTGGTCCCTCTGGTTGGTAGGTATTGTTTGTGTGCTCCACTTGTGTTATACTGTCAACATGGTGACTGCCATTTAATTGACTGGACTGCATATGTATTCTTGCACATGTGTACCATGTATCTGTCATGCTTATGTGTTGTTATCATGTGACATGTACTTTGGTTTCAATATATGCATGACACACATTAACACATTACTCTGTCCACACACATTCAACTCTCCATGCATTGTGGCAGTTAACCTGTTGATAGTGCTGCAAAAGGCAGCCTGTAAATATGTGTCTTACTGGGATGACTGACAGACAACGTATGATGTCCATAGTCCAGCACTAACAGAGTCATATGCCTTGGATGTCTGTTTTGCCATATCAGGTATAGGCAACATACAGACATACCATTCCACATGTTTGTGGATGTCAGTTGTCATGCTGTCCCACTGTCAAGATATGATATTCTGTCATGGTTTGGCAATACTGATGCCATGTGCTATCATTACAGGTATGTCCTATGTGTAGTCTTTTTCTGACTGCACCAAGAGCAAGGTAATGTTAATTAGTACACAGTGTTACAGATTACACATACTTTAACAGTACATTACACCATTACTGTTGTATGTAGCATTCTCACACCCATGATGTATTAACATTGGTATACACTTTACATAAATAGTTGTACACATTAAGATTATATGGGCAGGATTCAAGAAGCCTCCGTGTAAGAGATACAAGGCTTACACGGAGGCTGCAGTTAAACGGTGTGCCGTCAGCATGTCATGCATATGCATGAAGGCATGCTGAATCACACCTAAGGCTAACACGGTCCATGGAAGACAGTAGGGGGTGTGTCCGTAGGCCAAGCCCTGCAAGTGGACACACCCCCAGAAGAGTAAAAGTGCCCAAAGTAAACACCCACGACAGAGTCCATGTAAATGTGAATAAACATAACACATGCCCCCACAGACTATGAACATAAAATATATAAATGAACATGTTATATATTTTTTTTAAATAGTAAAGATGTTTGCCTGTGAGTGCACTCGTTTGCGCGGGCGTGCCCGTAGCTTAGCCACAGTTAGCAGTCAGTGGAAAAGCATATAAGAACTAAATATGCAAAGTAAGCCAAGAAGCAATAGCGTAGCGGTAGAGACGTCGGCTGAAGAGCAGGCAGTCATGGTTCGAGCCCCCACAACATCAATTTTTATTTTTAGTAAAATAAGTATGAAACAAGTCCCTGACAAATCTGTACACATATAAAATTATATTTTATGTAAAATGTAATGAAATAGGCCTATGGGCCTTACCTACATCCCTCCTGCAAAACCCAAGCTTGTTTCTCTACTGTCTTACCCTCTTTGTGACCCCTTTTTCACCACTTTCCTTTCTCCCCATTTTCATTTCTTTCAAAGAAAATAGTGCAGGTGTGTGCCAGAGTAAGCACTGTTAAGTGGTTGTAAGCGGGTGTGCGTGGAGCTGAACGCCAGTGCGCATGTGGGAGCTCCGTGCAAACCAGCGCTAACCCAGTTACAACTGCTTAAAAGTGCCTTAGTCACTCTGATTGACAGGTGCTGTAGTCAGTTCAAAAGCAAAATAAAATCCCACTGTCAGTCCCGAACCCAGGACCTTGGAAACAGTAGTCTGCATGACCTACTACTAAGCCATGACTGTTATACAAGAACATTGTGCTAAAATAAATATATCATGTAATAGTAGGAATGAATGTAAAGGGAATATAGGATGTGTAGTACACAAAGCATGTCATTTATACTTGCTGTCAAAACTAGTGGATTTCCATAATAGTAGTGTGTGAACAGAAACAGCCATGCTAGTTGGTAGCTAGTAGGTAATAATGTCAGTTAATGTACATATATAAATGTATGTATATTTACATATATATATATATATATATATATATATATATATATATATATATATATATAGTTGTAGGTGTCAGTGTGCATACACACTTACTACAGGAAACAGGAGAGAGGAATGGAGAAATGTGAATCTACAACACAGCCTGAATCATGAGAGAGATACTAACTTTTACACTCACAGAACAGTGTCCACAGCATACCAGCATGGTCCCCGCCCTTACAATCTGAAAGGGCAATGCCTATCTCACATACCCTTTTATAGCACTGTCCTGAAATCACAGTGAGAACTGCAATCAGTACACAACTGGCTGCATGCAATTGGCAAATGCTGGCTTACAATTGGTGCAGAGGCCATCACATGGACTTATGCAGATACCAACAAAAGCAACCTGTACTCACACTCCACACATGCAATACTTTCATTGCACTGTCTGGAGGCAGACAGAGAGAGAGAGAGAGAGAGAGAGAGAGAGAGAGAGAGAGAGAAAAATAAATAAGAACACAAACAACAACACACGGTACACAAACTAAGTTGAAGCTGTCAGCAGTGTCAGTACCAAGCTGGGCTAGCAGCAGCCGGAAGCTGTAGTAATGGTAACGCAACCAGCTGCGACAAACACAGGTAATGTAAAGTAACAAGTTAATAGTCTACATACTGTGAACCCTCCATATGTGTCATAGGTCAGTATCTATAGGTATGTCCATGTGATATGTTGTGTGCATGTAGTTCCACCCAAAGGGGATGACGATACATTACATGTCATTCAGTGTTAGGCCATGATCTTGGCACCAGTTTTCCATTTCAGTGAGGCCTGTCTGTAGGATGTGTGTGGCAGCTGGTGTAACGACTATGGCACTTAGTTTGCAGTCATCTGGGAACTTTGTCATCCATAACCCGCACATGTTTGCTTTTACATCTGAGAAATAAATGCCAAACAAGAGGGGTCCTAGGACAGAGGCCTGTGGGATACCACATGTGACTGGCATTGAGTCTGACATGGCTCCTGCAATATCAATATTATGGATTCTGTATGTCAACCAGTGTGCAACCCATCATGTGACATATGTAGTAACATGTAAGCTAATGAGCTTGTCTATGATGCCCGAGTGGAGTACTGTGTTGAAGGCCTTAGGCAAGTCCAGGTAGACTGTATGGACTGCGTTGCCCTCATCAATGGCTGTAGTGACTGTTTTGAAAGATCAACCAGGTTCAAAAGACAGGATCAGCCCATCACAAAGGCAAACTGGCTGGGAACAAGTGTTTGCAGGTACCCAATATCGCTGTATATGCATCCCATACTGAATCATTCCATAGCTTTGCAGACCAGGCTGGTTAAGCTTATGGTGCGGTAGTTCCCAGGGTCAGTAGAGGTGCCTCCTTAGTGGAGTGGGACCACTGTTGCTGTATGCCATTGTTCAGGTACATATCCCGTAGTATGGCCAAGGTTAAATATCAGTCTTATATGCGGTTGTATGTCCTCTTGGAGTTCACGTAGCACACATCCAGGGATACCATCAGGTCACATTGATGCTGTGTGTTCTGCTTTGCTGAGGTCGGCCCTCACCTGGACATGTGAGATGATAGGGAGGTTACATTCAGCTGTGATAAGTATTTCTAAGTTTGGGGGAGAAGGAGGGGGGATACGTGCACCGTACCTGTCTGCAAGAATGTTGCCAATATCTGTGTGTTCGGTGAATGTTAAGTAGGTGTGTAGTAATTCAGAGCATATCTGAGGCGTTTGGTCCATATGTGTAACATAACTGAAGAAGGCCTTGTGATTATCTATATTGTTCGTGGCCATTTCCCTCCCAGAGTAGGCCGTGGATGTTGTTATGAGAGACCGTAGATTATTACCAGTGCTGACCACAGATGCCTTCCCTTTATGTGAATCTGCTCTGTCCTGCAGTAGCCTCCTTCTATCGTTATACAATCTGCCTTTGGCTGGGGTCCACCAGACAGGATGCCTAACCTTTGTGCATAGGGTCTGGGTTAGAAATGTGTGTGCATGTTCCATGCATTCTTTTGGATTTCCATGGGAAGCATTTACAAAGGGGTCAGCAGTGTGGGTTGTGGCTTCCACTGGCCCAGTGGGCTGCATGGATACCATGTCAGTCCTAACAAGTGAATATCTGTCTAATCACATATATATCAAAGTAGTCTACTGCGCTGGTGGTGGTGGTGGTGGGATATGTATATCCAGGCTGAGTAATTTGTGTCCAGATCACACTAGTGGATGGTGTTCCACATACAGTACCTTGGTATGAACCCCCAGAGTGAGGTTGTGCATTGGACCCGTCGCAGTGTGCTGACCGATGGGGCATGCTACTATGTTGTATGGAATGTGGCAGGTATTGTTGCACAGGTGTTGGCTGAGCACTTATATCTGGCCATGTACTTGTGTATCCACCAAGAGACACACACATGATACTTATGGGAGTAGCAGTATATCACTACAGTTGAGTATCATGTATAGTATGTGTGCCATATATTGCTGACATAGTCTGCTGATATCCTGTTTTTGTTCTCTTCCAGGGACATGGCGCGTCAGCGTAATCCTGCCTACTCTGCAGCAGAAGATGAGGAGATACACCAGAGCCTGGTGCGGGATTATGACATACTGTTTTCCCACACCAGCCAGAATCAGCAGGAGAGGGCTGCACTGTGGCAAGACCTTGTCCATAGGGTAAATGACATTGGCACGCATAATAGAACATATGAGCAGGTACAACATCACTGCAGTGATTTAATCAGAAATGATCGTCAGTGTGCGTCGGATATCCATAGGCAACAGGTCGCCACAGGAGGTGGGGTGGCCACACATCCCCCCCTCACCAGACTGGAGGGGCTACTCCTAAGTGTTGTGGCTCCAGCCCCGGAACATCAACAGCAACACATCTGCATCATGATGGAGGCTGGATCCACACAGCAACTCGACATGGAGCGTGCAGGTAATATGCCATATGTACACTTGACTGTTCTGTACACTGTTAGTTTATGCATGTGTAAGGTGTGTCCGTGGTATGTAGCTGTCAACATTGTATGCAATTGTGCATGTGTGATATTGCCAATATCAGCAGCTGACATGTGAAAGGCAACTGGTGTACTACTGCACTGTATCATATGCAGTATCAATGGCACAGTTGTGCCCACTGACATTAATCTCCTCATTTCTGCAGGTCCCTCTGGTGTTACAGCAAGGCAGCCCATCCATGCTGGTGAGTGTGTTTTAACAATACCTATAATAGTCCTGATAGTGCTAGTAATACTAGTGTAACTCAGTAGTGCTCTGTGTGTATACTGCGGGGTGTGCATGTGTGCATGTGTGCCTGTGTCCATGTGTGCATGTGTGCATGTGTGCCTGTGTCCACATGTGCATGTGTGCATGTGTGCCTGTGTCCACGTGTGCATGTGTGCATGTGTGCCTTTGTCCATGTGTGCATGTGTGCATGTGTGTATGTGTGCCTGTGTCCACGTGTGCATGTGTGCCTGTGTCCACGTGTGCATGTGTGCATGTGTACACCTGTCCACGTGTGCACATGTCCACGTGTGCATGTGTGCATGTGTGCCTGTGTCCACGTGTGCATGTGTGCATGTGTGCCTATGTCCATGTGTGCACGTGTGCACGTGTGCATGTGTGCCTGTATCCATGTGTGCATGTGTGCATGTGTCCACGTGTGCATGTGTGCCTTAGTACATCACTGGTAACATTGTGTAGACATTGCAAACTGTGTTTCCTTTCTTCCTCCCACAGGTTCTGGTGCTGCTCTGGTGTCCTGCAGCAGGGAACCTGAATCTGGTGCCACAGGTACTGATAATGATGATATCTGTGTAATGGCACAGGAAGGTGTGTCAGGGTCCATCATTGGTCAGCCAATTGACAGTACACAGCTGTCAACCCCATCATTGCGCACAGTCATCCTGCCAGTACATCTTATGTCACCATTGTCCCTAGGTGATGGACAGGATACAGTGGGCATTGACCAGGGTAATGTGGTATCTGTGGCACATGCTTCCTCACACAGCAGCCATGGGCAGGGTCCTGCGATGGTACCACACAGACAGTTGCCCATGGGTTCTTGTGGGAGCATCCGTGGGCGTACTGCCTCTGGCAGATGTGCCCAAAGAGGTCTGTCAACCTCAGCTATGTTTTGGGCTGTCATGCAGGCACAGTCGCATATGGAAAGGTACACCAGACATGGTCTGAGGGAGCTGAGAGCATGTCGCACAGCCATGACTGACAGTATGTGTGACATCGCGGATGCTATCCGTAATTTCACCGATGTCATAGACAGACGTTGTGGGAACATATTACAGCAGTTCCACAACCACATGTCCATGAGCCAGGGCAATGGTGGACGTTTGCGGCATCGATGTGGCCGTATGCCAGCAACAGCAGCATCTGGCAGTCAGCGCAGATGACAACAGGCCCACGGATGCCCCCATAGTGCCAGCAGCAGCCCCAGCAATGCTGGGTCTGTGCTGTCATTGGAACGCCCCAGGAGACCACGTGCACGTGGCTTTGGACAGTCACAACAGGGACCTGTGTCCAGTCAACACACTCCCGCTTCTGATGACAGTACCCAGTCTGGCTTAGTACCGGATATGGTCCGTAGCACCCCTGCCAGGCACAGGTACCATGTCCATGCCCACAGACACTGATCTGTATGACCTGCCAGGTGCAGTCTGTGGCTGTCCACAAACTCCTGTATATGGCAGCCATGAGATGGAACTGTGTGCGTGCATACACACATGCGAAATGTTAACACCTAGGGCTACCACATACACGCACACACTGCACCAACAGTGCCCCACCCTGTACTGCTGTCCCTCACCAACACACATACACACACATGTCAATAGGTGGTATCAGTGGCAGAATCAGGCATACCTAATTCACACCCTGTGCATATGATGAAACTGTGCCACCTCCTGCAATCTCCAACATCAGTGCAGGAACAGGTTAACATGTTGCTGATGCACAGGGTGACTACATAGAAATGTATTACTAGTATCATGTTGGTAACAGTACAGTGTGCTGATATGACTGTGTGTATATCCCAGCATGCCTGATGCAGTAACTGTATGACTGTCCTGAATTGTTATCTACACCCATAGTACGTACCATAGTGTAACAGCTGCACATTATTGCATACCGGTGGTAAGGATGTCAACAGATAGCCACATACATAGGTAGCACAGGGGGGAAGCTAATGCAAGTAGTGATACACAATGATGGACATGTACAGTAATGGTGGCAAGTTGCCCACAACGACTATGCAATGTGGATGTTTGCGCATGTTGATATGTGTGCAGTACCAATGTAATACAAATCACAATTAACTATGGCATAATATCAGTTCTACCATGGACATCTGAGCTGTGCATTCCTGTGTACATGTTGATAGTGCCTACATATTTGCACTGTTACCTACTGTAAGTGTTAACCCTTCTTTGTTGTACAATGTACTACTTCCAGCCCTGCTTACTGTAGCTTTGTTTGCATGCATGTTCGCTTGGGGTTCCCTGGAACACTGCTTCCACCTGCAATGCAGAGTTACAGTGCTTCTGTGGACTCCTAGTGACATCTGCATAGCGTACTATACGTATGTCAAGTTCCCACATGACAGAACGTCACTGTCCTGTTTGCATGTACGTTGCCTGTAACACATTGCACATGACTTACCTGGCATTTACCCACATGTGCAGTCATATATGCCAGTGCTATGAAATCAGTAGCAGTACACCCACACATACACACCTTCAGTATGTTGTTCCCCATTGGCCCTATGTGTTGGTAATCACCATGGCAATCACACTACTATGGTAGCATGTGAAAATGTAACCTGTGAATCACCTCTATGGTCCAGTTGTGGTTTATGTGAGTCATGTGGCAATGTCACAGCTGCCACATGTATGCAGTCAACGCTCTCCCCTGGCCAGGAATGTACAACACATGTGTGGGATGCCACCACATAGCCAATCTGGGGACTGAGCACTCTGAACCCAGTACTGCCATACCCTGTCAGGTGGCATGACATACTACAGTGACTACAATACCAGTCTGACATAGACCTGCACTGACAGCAATCTGAACACACTGGAGCATACTTGGAGACTCAGAATAGCATCCTGCCTGAGCATCACACACCTCCGCAGCTGGCACACAGGCATACGGTACATTGGAACAGAGCATATGCCACACATGGCACACACATCCCGTGTGTCACACACTCACAGCCTGTAGGGCTACACAACACACCTGCTACAGATGTGTCAGGTACCTCTCTTGGCCACTGCAGTGGGGTCCCGCTCAACAGGCTGTACATGGTGAAGGTCACAGTGATATGCCTGTGGGGAACTATGGTCTACCACAAAACACATGCATACAGGTGAGTCCGAGGCATGGACACATATGACTCAGTCAATGACCATGCCACTATGGATGACCTGAGACATACCTCCCTGGACTACATGATAGGGAACATAGAAGGGATCTCTCAGCATGTGGCACGGGCCAGTATGAGCCTGATCTTGGTTGCCATCATACCCTCACCAGGTATGCTACCACAATATGTAGGAAGGGTGTTCTATGTCTACATTCTGCTCAATCAATGTCATTCATAGGGTATCCAATGGCTGTCAACGTGTTCTTACATGCTAGGGAAGCCACAATGATTTGCGAGGGGCAGCTTGCACGTGACACCCATGGGCCATTGTATATTGGCGAAGCCCCTTGATACACACATAGTGCCTTTTGCTGCAGGACACAGATTACATAGCCACCTCCACAGGTATCAATCAGGATAGGACGCTAACAGTGATGCTACACAACACCAGCAGTGTACACCGCAAGATGCATGCACTGGACACTGTCCTCAGCATGGTGAACTGCAATATCTGTGCAGTACCAGATTCCTGATTCACGGCTCACAGGTGCAACCCATCACTGCCAGGTTATACCTCATACCATTCCTGTCGTCCCTTACACATGTAACACACATGGACAGGGGGGTGGTATCCCAAGGCACCACAGATACACACACCTCCAGGTTGTTTGTACAGCACAAAGCATCAGGGCCTATCCATGAGCAGCTAACAGTGTGTTGGACTGCCTTCTGGTTCATAGCCTGGCACACACAACCCTCCCATACACAGGAAACCCACCTATCCTCCCTAACAACACTGGCAATATGACAGTCTCAAGAAATGTCTTTATATGGCTGGACTGCATCCAGCCAAACATTGTGCATGAGCATTACTGTAGCTACAACACACTAGCTGACAGGTTCCCAGCATGTGGTCACTGAATTGCAGTGGAACAACATGTTACCACTCCCACAACAGGTGGGAACATGCAGCACCTGTTCATCGACTACATGTAGACTATATGGCCCAGACCAGATGTGTATACCCTGCTGTAGGTATTATACCATATACAACCCACACTGTATAGACACATACCGCGTGCGGCCCCTGCACAGTAAGACACAGTCATATTGTTATGCATTGCGAATACCATTTATCCACTTGAGGCATGTGTCAGACATGGTAACTACTGAAGGTCACAGGTATATATGTGTATGTGTCACACACATACATCATGTGTGCATTGCCATTGCTGGTTTAGGCAATGGCATGCATTGTTATGCACAACAACCCACACATGGTCATATTGTGTGACACAACCACACGTGGCAGTTGTGGATTTCCAAAACATACCTTTCTGTGCTCTGACAGTGGTAATAGACCCAGTAGCTGAGTGCACTATTGGCATTACTGGCCAAGTAGCCCTGTTTGGCTGTACTGATAGTGTGGTGACATCCCCTGTGTTTACTGGGGGAATATGCAGCATCTGCTGTATTGTAGTATTTGCCAAAGGATCTGTTTTCTCACACTTGCAGGTACACAGACCCTACTACCCCCCCACACACACTTGACATTTGCAGGATTCATACCCCTACCTAACTATGTCATGACATGTGAGAGAGACACATTAGCAAAGTGCACTATTCAGATTACTAGGAGGTTCCTCTTCTCCGGCCGTACTTATAGGGTACTGACATCATCAGTGTTTGGAAAGGGTAATGTGCATAATGTAGTGTGATCTCCTGATTGCCAAAAAGCACCATGTCGTTCATACAGAATTGCACACACACAAACTCCCCTCATCCAAACACACACACTTGCAGGTTTCAAACCCCTATCTAACTATGTTATGACACTGGTAACAGACGCATTAGCGGAGAATGCTATTCGCATTACTTGGAGGTTTTTCTTCTCCTGCTGTACTTATAGGGTGCTGACATCACCAGTGCTTATTGAGGGGAATGTGCATCCTGTAGAGTGTTTTCCCAGTTGCCAAAAGGGACACTTCCCTCACACAGACTTGCACACACACTAACCCCCCTCCACACACACTGGACAGTTGCAGGATTCAAACCACTACCTAACTATGTTATGACACTCGTGACAGACGCATTAGCAGAGCGTGCTATTCACATTACTGGGAGCTTTTCCTTCTCCTGCTGTACTTATAGGGTGCTGACATCATCAGTGCTTAGAAAGGGGAATGTGCATCCTGTAGAGTGTTTTCACAGTTGCCAAAAGGGACACTTCCCTCACACAGACTTGCACACACATCAACCCCGCTCACCCACACACACACACAGCATTTGCATGGTTCAAACTTCTACCTAACTATATTATGGCACTTGAGGGAGACGCATTAGCAGAGCGCGCTATCCGAATTACTGGGCATCTGTTCTGCACCTGCAGTATTTATAGGGTGCTGACATCTTTATTTCTACAGAGGTATGTACATCTAGTACTACCTGTCAGGTGGGTGATAGAATATATATGAATTTGCAGCCACCTACTTCAGGGTCAGATATGCACATCGCACTGGCAGGTTATGTTCTATACCATGCTTCATGACCACAGCACCTGTAACACACAACACAACCAGTCCAGAACACCACTCCCACATCCAGGACACACACTTTGCTTCCCTGGGAACAGTGCCGGGATATGCAGGTGTTCACATACACCATTCCAGTTTTTAACATCAGGTACAGGCATATTGTGTGTGGGAACTACTCAGGCCTCTACAACTTGACCCTACAGCCACTACAATTTGTGGGTCCATGTGCTATACAGTACCGGCACGACACTTCAATCCCACATACTCATCACAACACAGTGTTGACAGTGGAATTGTCCAGACAATGCAGATAGGGCTCCCCTCAGTCTGTTATTGACGCCCACTTACTGTTAGAGGTCCTCAGCAACCCTCTTCCAGCACACACCAACAACATGGATGTGGCTTAGCACATTCAAACCCTGGCATCTCCACTGTTCCCCTGCTTGACAGAGGCACAGCTCACTAGCCTCACACATTGCCTTATGTGACCTACTTTACAGTGGCACAGTAGCCTACTGTACTGGGGATGCAGATGCCAAGCACACTCTGGCTAAGCTGTCATTCCCTAGGGCAAACAGCCTAGTATTGACCTCTACACCCATATGTTTAATTGTCAGATGCACAATATTTGTTGCTGTTAGACTGCTTGCATGTATTTATTGCCATAGCATTCCCTGTTCCTATGAACAACTTGTGTATCTGTGGAAGATGTTTGAATATGAGGGCGATCCACTATATCACTTATGTCTCTGTAGTCATTTACTGTGTGCACTGGGCAAATTGCTGTGTTGTGGTTAGTTCCTGGAATGACACGTACAAATACCAGATATGTGTGACCAACTGCTAAACGGAGATATGGCCTAAGTGTGTGAGCATGCCCAGTTCAGCCTTTCCATGGCATGTTGTCTGACATATGCCTCATTTATCAAAGTGTGCGAGCATGCCCAGTGTGAGCTTTCCATATGTTGAACTCTGCAGTCCACCACATATTTGGGTGGGTGTGAACTTCAACAATATCTCACGTTTATGGTTGTGTGTCGGGTGTCACGTTGTGTACTTACTGGCCAACTGCTTCATGTCTGCCACAACAGGGATTATACTGTGCCTGCAGGGATTGCATGGGATACTTTGCATACAGTTGTCAACATCCTTTCATAATGACCTAACACTGTAGTACCGTATAGTGTACTGGTTCAGTACTTTCACTGTGGTGGACAGTATCCTGGGCTTTAGTCCTATCACTGCTAAACATCTTCATAGTGAGCACAACAGATTGTGTAGGGGCCAGTTGTGTACATATGACCATGTTGCATTATGTTCAGATATGGACTACCTACACCAGGCTCGTCCAATATTGGTAGTGTATTCCACAACATAGGTGGACATTGGCAAACACTAGCGATGTTCCCTAGGCCATTTCTGATGCTAGTCACAGGGTGTGTTTGTCCTTCGACACACATTGTAACTGGAGTTTGCCATGGCATATGTCATGGTTAGTATACTGTGCCTCCGTCTACCTCTGACATAACAGTGATACCCAGGGTTAACCTACCATCTCCCATCCACTCATCAGGATTCCTCTTGAGGGGTGTCGATAGGTGACTCTCTGGCTAACCTGTACTGGGAGTTTACTCAAGAGTGGGGGTGGCTTCTGTGTTATGGATCATTCAGTACAGCTTGTCCTATGTATGTCAGTGCTGAGGTTCAGGTCTCTCATCTGCATAGCTCACTGCCATTCAGATTGTACAAGGTGCAGCATGTTCATTGATTCCAGCTTGGACATGGCTTCATACATCAGGCACAGCTTGCCTCTGGGAGGGCAGTATGGCAGTGTGTGGAGCTGCAGTTTGTTTAATCAGGCAACGCATGGCATCTGTTCATGCTCTTTGCTACTCCTGGTGAGGTACTGTTGTGGACTTTACAGTTGATGGAGGTGTCTGCTGAGGTATATCCCACAGGGGCTATTTTAGTCAATTGTGACACTGATGAAGGATGACTGCAGAGCCACAGTGACCTCCCCTTATCTAGATCTGACAATCTTCATGATTGGGTGGATATATGGTATGTTTCTGTGAAAACTAAAGCCACATGTTTGTCCAATGCAGGATATCTATCACCTTGTGTCCCCAGGTCTCTCATTACATCTTAAGTACTTAATGGGTTAACACCTATGTGGTAATTGGTGGGCACTTACTGTATATCCACAGGGGTTGTCTATACACATTTCTGCAATTATCTTGCTGACATGGCTATGGCTCCAGTTGTCTGTTTCTATGTGGCCTTTTTGTGGGTTGCTTGTGTCAGCTGGGGGTCAGATATGGTGGGCAGTTTGTACTCCTCTGCATACATGTTCAGTCACAGTCCTTTCATGTTGGCCTGTACCTATAGGACATATATACGGAACGGGGGAGGTCCCATGACCATGCTTTGTGGGATGCCACTCATATCTGCTTTGTAGTCTGACATGGATGCAGCATGTCTGACCATGTCAGTTCTGTCCTTGGTCTGGTTTGCAACCCCTCTACTGACATAGGGGTTTATATTTAAGCTGGTGAACATATCCATACTGAACTCCTAGGGTATTGTCTGGAAGCATTTGCATGGTCCAGCAACGCTGTGTGGACCACATTGCCCTCATCAATGACCTTAATGACTGTTTCAAATGGGTCAAATATGTTTAGGGGCAGGATCTGCACTTACAACAGCCACACTGGGTAGGGTCCGGTGTCAGTAGATCCCCGATAGCTTTATGTCTGTGGTACATACTGATCCTTTCCATAGCTGTGCAGACCAAGATTGTCAGGATCCTGGGGTGGTAGTTTCCATTATCCATTCAGGCAACACCTTAGTTGTGAAGGACCACTGTTGTTGCACACTGCTCTTTAGGTACATATCCTGTGGTAAGGCTGACTTTGGGCAGTAGTGTGATTTGGCATTCCATTCTTCTTGGAGTCCATGTTGGCCTCAGCCCAGGACACCCTTTCATACCTTTGTTGCTGTGTGTTTTGCTTTGTAGATGATGGCTGTTACCTCAGCATCTGCAATGTCAGGGGGCCAGCAGTCTGCTGGGATAGATATTTTGCATTCTGGTGGGGGGGGGGTTGCACTGCACCTGTCAGGTTGTATGTTGGCAATATGTGTGTGTGTTTGGTATGTTGTTTTTTAATATCTGTGTGATTCGGAGCATATCTGTGAATTCCCAACATGGCTCCTACCATCAGTTGAGTAAGCCTTGTGATTATCCTTAGTGTCCTGTACAATTTGTATCTTCATAGGTTCATAGGTTCATACTAGGCTATCCACCCTAGGGCATTAGTAAGCCTAGCCAGAGTGTGTGTGTCTTTCGCCGCCCGTTGCTATGTGAATATTATGGCCATTTATGATTTTCTTTACTGTGCCTCTTTCTGGACGTGACACAGTGAAGACCCCCAATGTACATCTACGATCATCCATCCACTTGGCAATATTCCTGTTGAGGGGTGTCAGTGAGGGGCTCTGCCTATCATGGATTGGGATCCTGTTCCAGGGTGTGGGGAGCCTCTGGGTTATGTATCTGTCCCTCCAGCACATCCTATTTCATTATGTGTTGAGGCTGACATCTGTCACTCTCACAGCTCCAATGGCTTTGATTTCCTGGGGTGGAGCATGTCCATTACTCCTGTGTTGGACATGGCCTTGTACAAAAGACATACAATGCCTCTGTGTAGGCAGTCTGAGACTGCATTCAGCTGGGGTGTCTACAGCCAGGCAGCATATGACATATATTTGACACCTTTTATCCTCTTGGTGAGGTACCTTTGAGGTCTTCCTAACCGCTGCAGATGTCGGTACGGTACATCCCATATGAGTCATTGTAACAGATTATGGGTCTGATAAGGGAACAGTACAGGGGCACAGTGACCTCTGTTGATGTAGATGTGAATCCTTTCATGATACGGTGTCCAATATAGACGGTCTTCTGAGCCACATTGGCATTGTGAGTGTCACATGACAGGTTACTGTCGACTTGTGTCCCTAGGTCCCTGATTACTCCTTGCATACATAATGGTTTACCCCCTATGTGGTAATTTGTGAGTACCTTGTTTGGTATTTGGTGGGACATTCATACTGTCCAGTGTCTTCAGGATGTCTGGGTGGGGTTCCTGTGTGTGAGAGTGTGGTCTGTCGCATGCTACAGACTGTACAGCAGTTTTGACTACAGTTAGGTGCACATGGGTGGTCTCCGCTGCTTCATGCATTGTCACTTACCTGGCCGTATGGGTGTCTGTGCTGCATATGGATACTCCCCCTCCTTTGATGTTTTGGTCCAGGTGTTGGGGCCATAGCGCATGATATGTGGTATAACCTGGTAGTGCTGGTGTGCTGTCAGTAGGCTTGCAGCAGGCTTCTGTCACTGCACAGACATCGATGTTCTCCATACTGGGAAGTGCCTCGGGAGTATGCATATTGCAGTTTATACATCTGGCATTGGTCAGCATTACCCTTATGTTTCTTACCACTTATGTTTTCTAGGGTGGTGGGTTAGTCTTTTCGGCCTTGCCTATATACGGCTCTATGGAGGTGGCAAAGGCCTTATCCAGTATCCAGACGCCCAGGGGTAACAGGTGAAAGCCATCCCTGGAACAGCAGCATGGCTTGTCATGCATGACATCTCAAGCAGACAGACATTAGACCCTCTTGGACTGACAGCTGTAATTGTGCCTCCTGACTAGTTTTGACAGTACTGAGTTGGGGGAGCTCAGCCTCCGGTTTGGATAAATGGTTGCATCTCTCACATATATTTGTATTTATTGAGGGGAGTTGAGGGTTGTCTGTGTACTTGGGGCAGGTGTCACAATGCCTCTGGATTCACAGATTCTACTTGTTGTGGCTGGCCTTAGTGGATTGTATGTGTGGACATATTTTATTGCCATACTACTGATCAGTGATTACTTCCCTTTTTATGTTTGCTCTCTCATGTAGTAGCTTCCTCATTCTCTTGCATGGTTTGGTAATGGCTGGAGTCCAGCATGCCAGATGCCTGCGTGTATGGCATTGTGTGTTGTTGTTATTTGTGATTGCATAATCCAAGCATTCCTGACTGTGTTCATGGAACGGCTGTATAACATGTTCTGCGGTGTGTCCCATATTCTGCACCTGCAAAGGGCCTTTCGTGGATTCCACATCGGTTTGGAGGGGTGCAACTTATGCTTTACACATGTTTTTCACTGTGGTTTTCTGGCCAGGGACTGCAGTCAGGATGTGTATATCCGGTGTGATTACTCTATAGTCTGGTCTTACCAGTGAGGGATACACTTCTCATCTTGCCATCCAGTACGCATGTTGCTGATCATAACATCCAGTATGCTTACCCCTCTTGTGGGAGTGGTGCGTTGTTCCTGGGCATTTTGGTTTATGGATTCTGGGAACTTTTCTCCTACTGTGTTGGTGATAGTATAATGCTCCTAGTGTATGTCTGGATATTTTCAGTAACCCAATATAATGTGGTTTGGGGGGCTTGATATATTCATGTATTCCAACATAGGCCAGGTGCAGTTCCTGGTGTTAGGACAGTAGTCTGCAGCAGGCTATATACTGGGAGGCGGTTTTAGCCATTGGTATTTGACCATGGCTAATCCATGCTGCTTCTTGTTGTGGTACCAACATGGGGGTGTGGTTATCCTTGACAATTATTGCTAGTCACCCTCCTTTTGTAGCTTGTTCCATGTATTGAGGCTGTACAGCACAGTATGAGGTGTAACCTGGTAGTGTTAGGGTGCTGATGTGAGCCTTGACCCAGTTTTCTATTACAGGACTGATATCAACATTCTCCATACTGTGTGCATTTACACTGCATGCATCTTGCTGTTTAGACTTCTGGCATTGGGTAGCATTACATCTAGGTTTCTATCCCTTGTGGTACCTATGAAGGTGGGTTTGTGTTTTGAGACTTACCTATTCAGGGCACGCTGTGGGTACTGACAGCCTTTGCCAGTATCCATGGGGCCTGGACTGATAGGTGCATGCCACCCCTAGCAGGTGGTGCATCATGTCATGCTCAGCATGTCTTCCCAGGCTGAAACACATTGGCTCCCCTTTGACTAACTGCATTACTTCAGCCAGTTATTGCAATTGATCATCCCATTGTCATTTTGTCATTTTGTGGCTTCATGCTTGGTGAGGGTGGATGTTAGTCAGGGTCCTCAAGTGTGCATATAGTACATGGTGTTACATTACTTAACACATGGCATTCATGCCTCAGGTGGTGCTGCAGGGCTGCCTCTGTCGGATGCACATATTACACTCCCTGTACATGTTTGTGAGCAGGTCATGTCATTTTAGGCATCCCTGTTATTATTTGAGTGAGTCAGAGAGGGGTATTATTCCCAGGGTTCCTACTGTGCCAGTGTATGTGCTATGCGTTGCCTCTTTGCCAAGGCCAGGGCATACTGGGCACGCCTCCTTTTGCCTACTGGGGCAGGCTCAGGTTGTTCCTCCTCCGAGTCACGCTCTGCCTGTGATGGCCTTATCAATGGTGGGGGGCTGTTTGGCCCAGCCCTATGCTGGTCCTGCTGCAGCTGTTTTTGCAAGATCATATTATGTAGCATAGCACATACCATGACAATTTGGGTACATGTAGTTGGTGAGTACTGCAAGGCTCCACCAGAAGTGTCCAGACACCGGAACCATGACTTGAGCAGCCCAAACACACGCTCTATTACATTATGTGTTTGTGCGTGTGCCTCATTATGGCGTTCCTGTTCAGGTGTGTGTGTGTTTCTGATGGGTGTCATCAGCCATGGCTCCAGTGCATAACCTGCATCCCCCACTAGGTGTCCGTGTGGGATGTCCCCATTGGCAAATGTCTGGTACAGCTGCGTCAAATGCCAGATGTGGGAATCATGGTAGCTCCCAGGGCAGCCAGCACACACATTCATTATTATGCCCTGGGCATCACACACGACCTGGCAGTTGATGGAGGGGAAGCCCTTGCGGTTAATGTAGGCCCTACCCCGCTCACCGGCTGGTGCTTTGATGCGTATGTGCGTGCAGTCTATTGCACCCACTCTCTCAGGGTATTCCACTATTTGCTGGAAGAGATGCATATTGCTGGCCAATACCTCACGGGCATTGGGGAAATATACATGATCACTGACATGTGCTGACATGGCATCCAGGAAATGGTGCAGTACCCTGGAGGCTGATGCTTGTGATATCCCCATCATATCACCAGTTGGTCTCTGGACGGTACCTGTTGCTAGTATTCTTAGGCCAACACATACCTTGGTTTCCACTTGGATGGGTTCCCCTCTGTTGGTTCTGTGTGTGAGGCGTGGCCTGCACAGCTCGACTATTTGCTGCAGGAGCTCTCTGTCCACTCTATAGCGCTCTACTATCTCCAGCTCATGTAACCAGTGGTAGGTGACCCTGGGCCTGTACACTCTTCTCCGTCTCCTCACTGTGGGTTGTCTGGCTCCATCTGCATTGTCACCACCCTCAGCAAGTTGCCTATGTCTCATTATGACAGCTATGGCAGCCCCTAGCATTTCTGCTCTGAGTTCAGCTTTTTCAGTTTTCACTTCTAATAGCTTACTCCTGTCTTGCAGTGTCTCTTGAGAGAATCATCCTGCACTGCTGTTTGCAGACTTTTAAGTGCTGGGCTGGGCTAGCTAGTATTCTGCCTGTGTAATTGCCTGCTTCTAATTGTTTTCACTTGCTAGCTCCAGCAGTATTCCCTGCTAGCTTCCTAGTAATTCTGTTGCTTCCTTTTTCCTATCTGTTTCCTCAGGGGGGAGCAGCGTGCATACCAGCAGAAACACGCTCACAGTGGCTTACACGCATGCACACATGCTTACATGGTTCAGGATCTTCCTACTCGGGTTAAAACACGCGCACACCAGCGCAAACAGTGTTACAAATCTACCAACACGCTCCCACATGCTCAGTCTGCCTTACACGCGCGCACACTGCCCTACTCGTGCTTCATGGTGCTCACACATGCGCATGCATGCTCAGCAAGAAACTTTGGTGTAAGTAACAGTGTACACCTTCCATTTCTTGACTTTTCCATGCTTATCTTGTGGCACTCCTCTTTCCATGATCTGTGTCTGTCATCTGTCATGTAACACTGACCTACAATGAACTGCATTTCTTTCTACCATTCCCCACTGTGATGTCACCTATCTCCTACTCTATTCCTCCCCTTTATGTATCTCCTACACTACTCAGACTGTGCTCATTTGCTATGTGACTGTGGGATTCAGTATCCTAATCCTCATTTACATCAGATTGCCTACTAATGCTTAGTTACATGTCTTAGACTCAGCTTCCCCCGTTAGCAACCACTACACGGTGGCCATGTTGTTTTTGGTCTGCTGGTCCCTGCATTGTCATTCCATGTATTGCATAAAACCCACATTTGTGGGTTTATAACCTTTATTTTTATGTTTTATACAGCGCAGCCCATTTGCGTGGGGCCGAAAAAAAAATTATATTTTTTTATTATTTGCATCGGAGTACCTTGCCAATGGCCACATATTTGGCCATTGGCATGCTGCCTGACACATATGCACCCTTTATTTGGAGCTGACATGGCTCCATTGTGTTTTTTGCAGAAACGTACTCAGTTGTCAACTGAGTACATTTCTGCAGCTAACACATCTCTTACACGGGCTGGTTTCTGCTTCGTGGATTGCTAATATACCTCATTTGCATATCTTTCAGCTGCAAGTGAGGTATTTAGCATATCCACGTCCAGTCTGTGTAAGAGACGTTTTAGCTGGTCTCTTACACGGAGTTTCGGGCTGTTCCTGGATCACGAGGCTTGCATGGAGTGTTACACGTCTCTTACACTCCGTGCAAGCCTTTGTGAGTCCTGCCCTATGTGTGTGTACATAGTCATAAAGACAGATAAAGAAATGCAGTTTTGACATGTGAGCATTCAGTTCATACTGCTGATGTGCTGTAATTATACTTTCAGGAGTATACTCTGCTCTGTAATGAGCAGGTGGTTAACATCCACCTGCATTTATCTGATATCTGCATGACAGTATATACATATGTGATAGCCATTTTTAGCTTACTCAACTATGTATGTTGATTTCACATGACTGAACATTACTGTGTATGTATATTTTATACATATCCAGTTTTGTGGAATCAGCAATCCATCTGGCCATTTGACATCCTTTTTTCATTTGTCTAAATCTATGTCTGTGTGTCTTCTGTAGCAGACAACAAAAACCTGGACTCTGGAAAGACCAACTGTTTATTGCAATACCACAAAGCTTTCATATCTATACCCTCCCTCAGTATAAATTCAAATTAAAAAAAAACTAAGACTCCATTTTATACATTTTCAAATAAAATCTTGTGACACACCCCAATCACATTTAGTTAACAATTAATCAATCTCAAGTTAAAGTCACAGCAACAACCCATGAATAAGACTTCTTTAAGAAAATTGGCTTGCAATTATTACATATTAAAAAAATAAATAAATTATTTCACAACTTAATTAATTTTAAGCATATTTGCTTCTTTTTAAGAATAGGTTTAAGACTCACTCTAAATATAATTATCACTCTAAATAAAAAATCATGATATGAAACTTCTCAGTAATATGTTTTGCCAAAGCATTAGTACCAATATTTGTTTATATTTTGGACCGATATCCAGTTACATGATCTTTCAGCTTTCAAGTGCTTTTTCCCACATAAAAAAAAACTTGTACATTTCTAGCAAGTAGCCAGATATACATTAGTATTGTTACATGTTGCAAAACATCCAAATTCAAACCTCCTTTTTGTTCTCAGATGTATAAAAATACTATCCCTTAAATATATTTACAACAAACACAATTCTAACATGGAAATGTGCCATGTCTCTCTGCAATCTCATTTTTACAGTTAAAGTGAATGTTTTTCTAACAAAGATGTCTTTTTAAGCTTGGCCAATTTCTATATGCAAAACTAGGTTTCTCTCCTTCAATTTGTTTTAACTCAGGCAAAACCTGTAAAATATGCCAATTTTCAGAAATAATTCTTCTCACTTCATTTGTTCCTTTATTATATGTGGCAGTATACCTCAGGGGAGCTTGTTCAGTAACATGACCATGAATATTCATACTTGAATCTGCATCTCCACTTTAAAAAAAATGCCCCTATCATTTATTACGTCAGGTTTAAGTGTATTTAAAACCTGATCATCATATCCTCTTTCGTTAAATTCACATAACAACTCATTCATTTGTTGAAGGCACCTTCTGTCATCAGTATTAAGTCTACTGACCCTCATTAGTTGACTTTTAATAATCCCCTTAAAATATGTGGAGAGTGCATGCTACCGCAGTGTGTGGACCTATTTGCTTGAACTTCCTTTTCAAATATACATCAGTTAATAGCATTTTCATTTTTGCTCAGCTTTAGATCTAGAAAACAAATTTCATTCTCATAATAATTAAGCTTAAACTATAAACATTTGGTGGTGCTATCTAAATATTTTACAAAACTCATCAGTTCTGTTTTACTACCATCCCATATCAAAAAGACATCATCAAAAAGCAATTATAATATAACACTTTAGACTCAAACTCATAAATGCAATTATAAATAAATTGTTTCTCCCACTGACTAAGAGTAATATTGGCATAGGTGTCAGCTATGGGTGTACCCATAGCCAAACAAGAAACCTTGATGATAAGCGTGACCCTCGAAAATAAATACATTATTGTTCAAGACAATTTACAAAAGTTCACAGATACTTCCAATGTCCCTATCCATGTATTTTGCTATTCTGATTATAAAGTTACGTATGGCATCCAAGCTATAACTATTCAGGATTACAGTAAACAGTGTATTAATAATAAAGCTACAAACATAAAATAAGTAGTGCGCTTTAGGTTCATACCATTCATATAATTTAAAGAAAAAGTTTGATGTGTCCCATATCCGTACCTATTCTTAAAAAGAAGCAAAAAGGCTTAAAATGAATTAGGTGAACTTTTGTGCCATTACATAGATTTGTTTTTTTTTTTTTTGCATTTCACCATGACTGGTATGCACTCCTACACTGTTTGCAAGTTTCTATTGCCTGTATTGTGTAGTATGCTGACTATGTAACTTACCTATCCTTACTGTTTTTTTCCAATCTTTGTTTGCCTATGGTGTGCTATTTGTTCTATGGGTACATCTGCTGTGATTATCTTCACCTCTTCTAGCTCTACATTTACCTTTACTTCCATTCTTAAAAATCAAACAAACAAACAAACAAAAAATAAATAAATAAAAGAAAAAATCCCTCTTGCTTGTCCCTCTTCTTCATCCATACAGCACTTCTTTTTTCTATCTCCCACTTTACTTGGGTATGTGCATAACTTGTGCACTCCAGACAAGTCCCAAACCCATTGTTAGCAACTATTAGCTATGGCCGTCATTACCCTTCATCTTTATTTGATTTTTATTATGAAATTTATGGATTCCATTGGAATCTGTAAGTCCAAGCTGATTCTTCTTTAATGCTACATGATATTATGTAGATGCCCATAGCTGTCTCTGAGTTTAGAGTAATGAGTGATGTGACTATACTGTATATGTATATGTGTTACAAATAGCCTTGCAGCTTGGAAGTATGTATTATAAGTAAGTGGATGGCGTACAGACGCATATGTAGTTGTCTGAGACATTTCTGTGTGTAATCCTGCAAATTTATGTTACGAATGTCATGCGGCTTACTTTGGGATACTTGAAATTTATAATAGGTGTGGGGAGTTTTTGGTAATCACAATACAGCCAGTGACATTCTATAGTTGTCCGTTACCTTACTGTATAGGTTTTGTTACATTTCGACACAACTATTACGATTCTTGAATTGTAATCATCTTTCCATTTGTTTGGTAATGTACAACGTTATTGGACAATCATTTCTTATAATTGCAGATTAATTATGCATTTCTATAGTGTGGCATTGGAATTGTGGTACATTGACTCCATTGTGTGTTGAGGTATTCTGATTTTTTTTGTCATACATTACCATATTACAATGTTATCTGCAAGTTTTGTGCTGATATCAGCATAAATCTTATTGAGTCTGGCCCCTGGAATGCCTGCCAAAAAAATGTAAAGGATAGCAGAAATATTTTTTGTTTTTTTTTGTGTATGTTAAGATCCTGAAGGACAACAAAGGAGGCCAAATATAATTTCATATAAAAGATACATTTACATTAGTGAGGAATGGATTATATGAAAACTCAGTGATTTTGTTTGTGAAAACCAACAGACAATCATACAGTAAAGGAAAATCTCACTTTAGTCATAAATGATTGTCAACAGTAGTCACTAATGAAAATAAATACATAAATTAATAAACAAAAAAAAACATTTTATTTATTATTTATTTACATTTGTTGACCGGAAAAATCTGAATGGACACAGGTCCTTTTTCAGCGGAGGCCCGGGGAGAAAAGCTCCACAATAAAGAACATTTAATTCAAGATAACAAGAAGTATAGGTAGGCTTTTTGTTTAACAATAGCAGTAAAACAAACATAGTTCAAAATGAATAACATATTTAGGTGAAGGACGATATACTACACACTTATAGCATCAGTGCCATTTAAGATGGCAAGTATCCTAATAGTTAAGCTAGCAGATATTACTCATGAATAACAATACCTAGGATTACAGCTGAGATAAAGGTTTACAAGCCATACAGTTGGCTGTAGCTACAGATTATTAGTAGGGTGGAAGATAGGTTTAGGGTGGCTGGAGTAGAGATATTAGTGAGGGTTGTTACAGAGGCATGCCCAGTGCTCTTTTAGATGAGATTTTAGAACAACTTTGAAGTTAGTACATGATGATACAGAGGTTATCGTGTGTGGTAAAAATAAATAACTGAATAAGAAATTAAAAAAATAAAGATTCTAGGAACAGATACGTGGAAGAACAATATACTACAATAAACATATGGCTAAAACATTTTATATGTTGTTTTTCTTTCGGCTTTTCCCGGTTAGGGGACTCCACATCAGAACTCTGGTCTGCTAATGACTGGCAGTCGATTTTTATGGTGCCCAAGTGCCAGCTCAATGCCCAACCTTCAGTGAAGGCACGCCCATTCATGCATGCCTTTTGAATGACACTCAACTGGGAGGAGGACATGCAGACTCCACACAGAAGGTGCTCCAGCCAAGAATCGAATGGGAGAACCTCTTGCTGTGAGGTAACAATGCCACCGCTGCACCAGCGCAGCTTGGCTTTTATATAATGAAGAAAAAATTCCCAAAGAGTAGGAAACTAGTACAGTGGTAACAATCCACGAATGGCAATATTTAGGAAATAATCGTGTGATCCTGAGTTTCTATAAACATTGTAGCGGGAATAATGTTTAAAGAAAAAAACTTGATTAATTTAAGAAATGTGTCAACATGCAATGCCACACAGAGAAGCTATGTGACTAAGTTCGGATAGGAGGTTTTGGCACTGATAGTGAGATGAACATGTTTTAAGGCTGTACTATATTTAATCACATTTCAAAAAGTGATCTTACAGGTGAGACAAGAATATGTTTCTGTTCTGATGGAAAAGTGAAAACTTAAGAAAAAGCATGCTATTTGAAACATGTAAAGAAAGGGAGATCATCAATTTGGCAAACTGAGTTTGATATTATGTTAGAGATCACCAGCTGTCCACATTTCCAACATTTTGAAGGCAAGCAATCTGAGCTTGCTGATGGAATAAATTTAACTATGCAGATCACTTGAAAATAAATTCAGTAATAACCATGAACCCTGGTGAAAACCCGGTGACAGCTAAAATAATCTTGTTTATCATTAAACATGTACCAGCATTCCAAGAGAAATACTCTGAAGGTGGCATGTTCAGGACATTTGAAAGGTAATAATCAGTTTCTATCTACTGCAACATTGTAACTGTGCAGGTTCAACAGATGTCATGTTATTGTAGTGAAATAAAGCACTTAATGACATCAACAGTTTGACTGCTGCTGTCTTTACTGAGTCTTCTACCTGATTCTCAGTCTGATCATATTACTATATAACAGTTAACTTGTTTAATGCCAGGATTGGCGGCCTACTTCTTAATAACAGAGATATATTACACAATACATTATATGTTTGCAATTCCTTTTGAGTCTATGCACCAGTTTGACCTTTTAAACTGTTACTAGATATTTTGCATATACCCCTTTTTTGAATTCTATCAGTATTTCTTATGCACATCTATTTTATTATTGTGACACAATAACTGTGTTGCTGATTGATGTGTCTTGCAACAATAAAGGTTATGTAATTGATCTAATAGATTTGTTAACTGTTGATTTTTTTTCTTTGTGGTGTTGGAAAAGGACTGCGAGGGATAAGTAGTTAGCCCTACATAGATAACAATCTATACTAACTAAAATAAATAATTGGCTGAATATATAGAGAATAAAATACATGAATAAATAGTTAAATAAATAAATAAATACATATTTAATTTATATATTTTGATATCATCTACTTGAATATTACTTACACTTATAACAGTAGTTAAATAAAATATGTATTTATTTATTTATTTAACTATTTATTCATGTATTTTATTGTTAAAAATTTTTTTAACAAGTTTTTAATATTTAAATATTTACCAACTTTTTTTGGAATGAATGTTATGAGCTTATTTATGTAGTTGCACTTCAAGTGGTTTACGTAATGAATGTCAAAGGAACAAAAAAGTTCACACCACACAACCTTTTAAAAAAACTTTTTAAAAATGCTGTTGTTTCAATTAACACATATTTAATTGATTAATTAATAATTGCTTGTTTAAAAAAATGTATAAAAACTGGGGGCACCATTGATTTATTATTCTGAAGAAGTCTGCCTTGAGCAGATGAAAGCGCTCATATTTTGTGGATTCTAACGTGTTTTGGAAATAAAGAACTGATTTTTGTTTGCCTTGGTGTTATTGGTACATTTTACATTTCCTTGGACTGAATATATAGAGAGCCATGGCAATCATTTGAGAACAAGCAGAAGTAAACTATTAACTTAAGAACATTGTTAAAAAACATGGAATGTTGATGGATTCTAAGATGGCCGCCAGCTAGACTTCACACACTTCAGCTTGTTCCAACTACTAAATTCAAATCTAACCTCATCTAAGGCTACTGCTACAGTGTAAATCTACAAAAAAGCAACTCCTGCATAATTAAACCTAAGTCGCTACCTGAGTGAAGCTTATTTTTATCTTCTGAGTGTAAAAATAAGAAATGCATACATTGGATTTGGGTGATGACTAAGCAGTGACTCCTGTACATGTGCCTGGGCCTGCAAGCGGTAAGTAGCTGCTACAAAAAATAAGAAAAGAAGCAAGCTTTCACACAACAAAGAAAAATGGACCAAATGGAAACACAAATCTAAAACAAGACTATCTCAAATTGCTTCTCCAGACAAGGAAGTTATTACTAAGAGGCAGAAAACTACCAAATCTCAAGCCGAAGTGTCAAAGAACCAAATATAACCAAAAACTGATCAATCTTTTGACATGGAGGAACTAAAAGCAGCTTTAATGACTCTCCAAACAGAAATAAAATCTTTCTATTCAAAACTTACAGCGTTTGGCAATAACCTGGATCAAATGATAACCAGACTGGACAAAAATGAGGCTAGAATACTGAGTAATGAGACAAAGATAGAAGAAATACAGAAAGCTTCTTCCATCACTGAAAATTCAGTCAAAGAAATACAACAAAAACTGATTGATCTGGAAGCTAGAGCAAGGAGAAATAATGTATTGATCAGAAGCATCCCAGAAAAATATGAACAGTCACAGCTAGCTAATGTAGCAAATGAAATCTTCAGTCTCCTTCTTGAAAACAAAGAACTATCCCAAAAAATTGTTATTGAATGAATACACTGTGTTCTGAGAAAATCTCAGACCCTGGATGCCCCCAGGCAAATATATGTAAGAACGCCAAATGCTGCACATGCTCAAGAAATAATTCAAGCTGTAAAAAAGGAAACATATTCTATGGAATGGCTACAAGACAACCTTTGCTCAGGATCTGCCTCTACAGATAAAACAGTTAAGACAAGCTCTTTCACCATACTGCACTTACTTAGTAAACAAAAACATTAGATTCCAAATGAAATATCCAGCAACTCTGCAATTTCAATACAATGGCTTAAATTATGCAGTTAAAAATAAAGAAGAAGCAAAAACAGCTTTTCTCAAAGCCTTTAAAGAACTGCCATGAAGTATTTTTTTTTTTTACACAAACAGGCTCCTAATACAAAGACTATATGCTTCTGTGTATTTTTGTCATATTAATTCTCTCAATGACAAAGTAAAATACCTGTTTTTGGCTTGGATTCATTGTTTTTCATTTGGGCACTCCAACTACAGCTTAGGGAGCATCTCCACACTGTCACTTGTTGTTGTTGTGTCTTTTGGCTTTTCCCGGTTAGGGGTCACCACAGCGGAACTCCGGTCTGCTAATGATTGGCAGTTGATTTTTATGTACTGAGTTGCCAGCCCTGACACACAACCTTCAATGAAGGTACACCCATTCACGCATGTCTCCATGCAGAAGACACTCTAACTGAGAGTCGAACCAGACAGCGTCTTAATGTGAGGAGACAACACTACCGCAGCACCACCATCGCAGCTTCATCACCACACTGTCACTAATGAAATAAATTACCCAGAATCTTTTGCAACCATGAATCAGGAAAATTAAGCACAGCTGAGGTCAAAGGAAAAACCATGGTATCCATTCAAGCCCAAAACATCTCAGAAAACCAACGTTTGCAAATTAAAATGAAAGTAAGGCTCTCACATAACAGAATACCTGTGGACTTACTTTTTCCTGACTCAGAAAGTGAAGATTCTTGTGTATATGGTGAATGGAAGGTAAATCTAGCCTAGAAATAGTACCACAGGTTAATTGATTATATACAAATGGTAATATATAGGTGCTGCTTTTTTTTTTTTCTTGTTACTTGTTCCTTCCTGAATATATACAAGCTGGACTAATAAAATCTTCTGGGTTAGAAACTGTAGCAGCTGTTGCACCTGCAATAAATACTCAACCCATACTAGTAAAAGCAAACCATTGTAGTTAGGTTTGTGTTGTTTTACATAGTGTTAAAATATGCTTTCTTAAGCTTTAAAATAAGTATGCATTAAGTGTAAGCATACTAATCTTGTACAGCAGGGAATATATAGGGATTTGTACTTCAGTCTCATATTTTCTTTCTTTTTATGATCACAATGCTGTTTTTTTTTTGTATATATGCTCAATTCTTACATGATAAATGGACACCCAGAGATATAACTGTAGCAGTAAACGCAGACTCAACAAGTAAAAGAACTGCTCTATATACATATATATATATATATATATATATATATATATATATATATATATATATATATATATATATATATATATATATATATAGAATGTACATATGACCAGCATAACAAGGAACATGCAAATACTGTTTGACAAAACTATATTAAGGTAAAATCAGTTTTGTATGTTGTTACTCTTCTATGTGTGAATACGATTAAAATGCAACAGTTTGCTTTGTACTATATTTTGATTAGACTGCTATTTGCCTATTAAACTAGATATATAAATTTCAGTTAAAATATGCTCAGCTTAATTATTTTCAAATCAACAAAGGGTTAGAATGCATATCTTTTATACATGATTTGTGTGGGCATGCTGTTATGTGTAATGTTTTATTGCTGGGACTTAGAATGACAGAAACCTTTTGTATTATAGTTGTTAATATTCCTTTTACCTCTCTTTCAGATAGTAGGCTAGCATGGGTATGCACAGGGGGATCCTGAAAGGCAGTGATGTCACACTTATATCCACACCATTGATATGTACAAAAAAATTTCTAATAATTTTGAAATGTTATTTTGTCCCTATATATATATATATATTTCCACTTATTCTGAAAGCCAGCAATCTGTGTATTATACCCTTTAGATGATCTCTGTCGGTTCATGGAATGTAAAGGGTTTACAAGATAAGAAAAAAGAGAGTCTATTAATGCACTTAATTTTTAAATCTAAGGCAGAGATAACTTTCATACAAGAAACACATATCTTGAAAGAGCAATGGGAGAAAGATACAAACAAAAATGGGTGAAATATATTGTTGCTGCTGGTGACAGTACGGCTTCTAGGGGAGTTGCCATAGTAGTTAGAAAATCTTTTGATGGTAATATATGAAAAGGTAGCTGTGACCCAAATGGTAGATGGTGTTATTTTACTTGCGAACTGCCACCGTTTAATACAGAATCTTAGAGAACTATCCTTATTACTTCTATATCATAGGAGGTGACTGGAATATGTTAATTAATCCAGAACTTGATAGGACAAATAAGAATAACAAGCAATTGGTTCAGCTTACTACACTAATAGCTGAAATAATGGAAGATTTTAAGTTAGCTGACCCATTTGAAAACTATAGAAATAGTATAACTACTAGTAAATTCACTTATTATTTACCATATCACAAGTCTTGGTCTAGTATAGATGTATTTTTAATATCTGAAATCTAATTAAATGATACAGTCACATACAATAGTGAACCTAGGACAATATCGGATCATGCAAAGATAAATATTACACTAAAGTTGGGGAGCTCAGTGCAAAGACCCCAAACAGTTATGAACTGGACGTTAAATACTAACTTACTAAAGCTTAAAGATGTTTCACAAAATATCATAGACATTCTTACCCAAACTTATAACAACCTAGAAGTAGTAGATATACCATACGACATTCAATGGCAAGCTACAAAAGCCACTATTAGGGGTATATTAATTCAAAAAGCTGCTTTCTATAAAAAAATAAACAGAGAAAAAGTCATATTAATAGAATCAAAATTAAAAATATAGTACTTGAAAGTCAAATGCTTACACTACAAGGACAACTACATGAAATTCAAACACAACAGTACTCAATCAATGAAATTAAACTCCTCCACAAATATGCCGAATGGGCTCAATCACCCTCAAAAGCACTGGCAAGAATCATAAACATTAAGAATCCGCCTACCAAAATAAAGCAACTAAATTATACTAACAAAACTTTAGAGACAGATGAAGAAATCATTGCAGCTTTTGAATAGATATACCAAAAATTATATGGCCCCCAAGACCAGTTTAATGAGTCATTATTTCATCAATTTACCGAAGAGTTACAATTTCCAGTACTGAATGAGACACAAATAAATAATCTTAAAGCTTCCTTAACTGTAGAAGAAATCATTGCTGCTGTAAATAAGTTGAAACCAGGTAAATCACCAGGGTCTGATGGTTATGTGGCAGAATTTTACAAGACTTTCAAGAAATAGTTAGCTACTATATTACTGAAAGTATACAGATACATAATAAAGTATGGCACCAAAGACCTGTATATCAATAACTCAAAAACTATATTTATACCAAAACCCAAATCTGATGCATCAAACCCAAATAACTGCAGGCCGATAGCACTCATAAATATTGATATTAAAATTCTTTCCACAATACTAGCTAGTAGAATCAAACAAATTGTACCTCACAGTATATCTTCTGAGCAACTAGGCTTTATGAACAACAGACAAATATATGACAACACACTTACTATTGATTCAATCATTAGTTTAAAAGTGAATGCTAAATGCCCTAGCTATGCTCTGTCAGTAGATGCAACCAAAGCTTTTGATAGAGTAAATTTTGATTTTTTATTAAATATATTCAAGAAATTTAGTATTCCTGTGGGCTATATAAACATGGTTAGGGTTTTATACAAAATGCCACAACAACACTATCTATACATAAAAAGCAATCAAATTCTATTCAAATAGTGAACGGCACAAGGCAAGGATGCCCACTATCACCTTACCTGCTCAATATATACATAGAACCTCTGCTGCTTAAAATATCACAAAGAACTTACCACCATATTATGAATATTTCCAAAGTCCCAATAAAGTATACAGCTTTTGCTGATGATCTTAACATTTATTTTGAATTCCCTAATACTGATTTGAATAAGATACTAAACTCCATTGACAATTTCTCAAAAATGTCTAATTATGTGATTAACCCTAATAAATCCATCATATTCCCTATGAATACTCTAGGACATAAGGAATTTTAATTCCCTGAAACTGAAATTAAAGTCAATTATCATCTCAAATATCTGGGTATTATGTTCACTCACCCCCAATCTGACATTACTAAAAATAACTTGTTTAAAACCTGGTCTAACATCACTGAAGACACTAAGAGATGGTTAAACCTCAATCTATCGCCACTAGCTAAGGCGGCCATAGTTAAAATGAATATTCTTCCAAGACTATTGTTTCATTTTAGTGCTATTAACCAAAATATACCAACAAAACTTATTCTCCAAACTTGAAACACTACTAGGAAAGTTTATTTGGCATCCAAAAAGTACAAGAATAAAATACACTAAATTAACATTACCCAAACAAAAAGGGAGCCTAGGCCTACCTGAATTCCAAACATACTACAACATATTAAACACTAGTCGAATTATACAAATAGCAAATTTTGAACCATTCAACAAAGCATGGTATCCACTATGGATTAAAATATATTACAATCATCTAATCTCATGCAATTTAAACCCTAGAGGAGTACCCTTTCTAAATTCTAAGACTTTAAAGCATTTTAAGGTTCATCCCATAATAATAAGAAACACAGTAATATTTCTAAAGCTGGTAGCCTCCCTAAATCTTAAAGATACTTTGGTATTGGGACAGCCAGTACACCTTAATCCTAATATTAAATTAAACAATACTATATTAAACCTAAATCAGTATCCAAAAATTAAAATATCACTGTATGGGACCTATACCAGATCAAAAGTTTCTCAGTTGACAGTACTAGACAAAAACTTGAAGTAAATAAAAGCTATAATACCATAATCAACCAATGAATATACCTAATCAACACAATTACTATGAATGTCAAAATAGACAACCAAGACATGCAGGTATATCAACAAATTATTAACCTGCTACTGTCATGATCTAAAATGTTATCAAATACATATATATTAATAACAAAATTAGTTATCAAGATGCAATTCTATATTCCAAATTTTGGGAAAAGAAAAATAATAAGATAACTGATGAACAAAAATCTAATGCTATTGAACTTACTTTGAAATTAACTCCCCTTAAAAAACTAATTTATACCCAAATTAAGATGAATAACAATGCATATCACACACCATTTTTTCTTAGCAAAATTAATCCCTCCCACTCCCCTTATTGTACCATATGCCAAAACAGTGTTGCTGACACCCTTCATATTTTTTGGAGCTGTAAAAATGTTTACAAGCTGTGGTGTTCGCTACGAACCAACTTAGAAAAAAAGAGATACACCAAATCTACTCTGTCATGGGAAATGGCAATTTTACATATATTCCCTAATAATTTCTCATACGAAAATAAACACATCATAGTCACATTGTGTGAAATGATCAAATCATATATAGCCCAAAACTGGTTAGATAGAAGGAAAATCACATGGGAAGAATTTAAAGGAATGGCTATAAAATACTTATTAGCCGGCAAATTAATTACAAGAAGCCAAAAAAAACTATCTTACTATCAGAAACATTGGAAAATGCTTTTAGAAATCCTAGGACGAAATTGATTTATGACCAAGGGACTTCACCATCAATATTACTTTACATAATTAAGGGAAACTAAAGGCAATTATTATAGAAATACCCACAATAACAGTGTACAGACCATGGCAAACACATATAAGATGAACATTAAGGTGACATCAGTGTATATATTGTACATAGTTAGTACAAGACAGAATGTTTATTTAGGTAGACTAGAATATCTGGTTGCGATGTTTTAATGTCACATTTTCAATATGTTGTATACTATCTTTATGTAAATGTCTGTTTTACAGCTCATTAAGAGCAGCTTAATTATTAGACAATTCTGTATAATTGTTACCCTAACATTGATGGTTTATGTTATGGATATCATATTTGGACGACTGAAACTTGATATTCCAAGTAACTTGTATGTATATTTTATGTGTCATTCTTTTCTTGTATTTAAATAGAAGTGAAATGCAATAAAAATTATATTTGAAAAAAAAAACATGGAATATTGTATAATGGAAAAAATATAGACTTACGTTCTGTAAGAAGAATAACTGAAAAATGAACATGCTAAATGTAGAGTTGGCTAAGTGTTTATGTTTTGTCACAAATGTAACTTGTATTTTATTATGGTTGTTTATATTTTCTTTCAAATTCAGCTTGTATTCTTTGTTCTGATTGCTTTATGTTTCTTTGCCTTCCTGGCATGGATCATGGGTGAAAAGGATCTATGGCACTAAAACGAGAACTTAGAAAGGGCAAAATCAGACTAAAAAACATTATCAAGGCAAACTATACCCTCTTGGGTGAAGATATAAATGCATTCCAAGCCCCACCCCCAACTGGAAGTGATAACTACACCAAAGCTTACATTAAAGCCCATACAATCACTTGCATAAGTGTATAGACTTGGCTGTACCAGAAAGAATCAAAGCCAGAGTGCCAAGTAAAAACAAACTGCCATGGTGAACATCCAACATCAACAACTTTACAATAAATGCAAAAAGTTGCTGTCCGAGAAAACAAAGACAAGACACCAACAATGAAGCACCACCATCATCAGCTGCAACAGTCAAATATGACAACTTGTTAAATCCTCTAATGGCTTCTTTGAGAAAAACTTATCAAACACAGCTAAGGATAACTATAATGCCTCTTACAGCTACGTGCATAGTCTAAAAAGGTAGGACCCAAGCATGTACAGAACTAGTGACTAACAGTACCACACACACTGACCTCACAGAGATAGCAAACCTGCTAGCAGATAGGTTTGGCAAAAATTTGACTCCCTTATCCCCTCTAAACTTCACAAACCTTCCCCCAACCCCCCTTCCCCCCACCCTACATATCTGAAGAACAGGTCATCAAAGCCTTGTCTTAGACAAAAAAACACAATCTCTATATGACCCGACAGCACCAGGCTGTATTCTAAACAGGCTAAAACATGAACTCACATCACAATTAATTACCCTTTTCAATCATAGCCTAACCACAGGCTATGTTCCT